>NC_051119.1:2502450-2802450 GCF_014839805.1 Manduca sexta
AAATAAAATTAAGAAAAAGATAGACTGGGAAAAATGGACCCCTTATTAAAATTAAATCAAATTTATTATGATGTATCACATCCAGCTGGATACAGTTGTATTGACAAATTATCAAGAGCCATGAAAGGTAAAATGAAAAGGACGACGTTAAAATTGGTTGCGAACCCAAGAAACATACATCTCCACAAGCCTGTACATAGAAAATTCCCACGAAATAAATACATTTTATCTAACCTAAATGAACTATGGCAAGCCGACTTAAGTGATATGCGGACTTATTCTAAAGAAAAAAAGGTTATAACTACATTCTTTGTGTTATTGACGTTTTCAGCAAATATGCATATGCTAGGCCCTTGAAAAGAAAAAATTCAGATACAATCAAAAGTGTTTCGAAAGTATATTTGAAGAAGCTGACACAACACCTACTCACATACAATCTGACAAAGGCACTGAATTTGTTTCAAAAGATGTACAAAGATACTTCAAAACAAAAAATATTAATTATTATACAACAAACAATCCCGATATCAAAGCAAGTATTGTAGAAAGATTTCAAAGAACGCTTAAAATGAAGATGTGGCGTTATTTCACACATAAGAATACTCATAAATATATTGACATTTTGCAGGATTTGATACACTCCTACAATTACAGTTTTCATTCTAGTATCAAAATGTGTCCTTCAGATGTTAATTCTAATAATATAATGACAGTTTGGACTAATTTGTATGAAAAAGTCTGAAAAAACCTGCTAAAATTATGTTACCTACGTTCAATGTGGGTGATCATGTAAGAATAACGAAATATAAACATATATTTCAAAAAGGTTATGAATCTAATTGGAGTGATGAAATATTTGTGATTTCTTCTATAATAGAACGAACTCCGTGGCCAGTTTATACTATTAAAGATTTAGATGGAGAAGAGATAGTAGGAACTTTTATGACCGAGAATTACAAAAGTTATTTATGACCCCACCATCGAACATAAGATAGATAAAATAATTCGCTCTCGCTATTCTGGCAACTGACAACAAGTGTTAGTTAAATGGAAAGGTTATCCGAACAAATTTAATAGTTGGATTTTAGCGTCTAGTTTGAAACAAATATGAATAAAGATTTTTATTTAACTTTACTTAGCAATAGTTCAATGGAATATTTTCCTGAAAACAAAACATCAATTTTTTCAACAAAATTGCCCAAATCTATAATATTGGAAGGAGAGTGGTGTGTAGGAATCGTTGAATTTCAATATCCATGTACCATGTTTACTGTTCAAGACCATGAGAATATTGTTTACATTACCAAAGTAATGACAATGCCTAACGAAGACAAACCATCCACAGTATATTATAAAACTCACATACCTGCCACAAACTATGATAATATTAACCATATTTTATCAGCATTAAATAATATAAGAGAAAAAATCAAATTCCGCTATGATAATATATCCAAATTTGTGTCTGTTACTGTATTAGATGAAATGATAAAGTCCGTAACATTATCTCCTAAATTGGGTTTACAGCTGGGATTTGAACCAAACAGAAACCTTGTTGAAAAGAATTTTGCTAAATGTCCAGCTAATTTACATTTAGGCTTACCATCTCAACTTTTCGTTTATTGTGATATAGTTGAACCTCAAATTGTGGGTGACTTAATGACTCCTCTTCTAAGAATCATACCATTAGATCCTTCAAAATACATCTATGGAGCCAATAAAATGCATGTATTTTCACCTCCGCATTATTTACCCGTCATGCGAAGGGAATTCGATACCATTGAAATAGATATAAGGTCAAGCACTGGACAAAAGATACCATTCAATTTGGAACAGTGTGTGTTAAACTACACTTCAAAAAATTATAATGCATTCTGAATTACACAATATGACATGCCCGTATGAACGCTATTACTCTCCCCACGCTGGGTCAGGTATAGGAGTGGTATACAAAGGAGCATCATATCAACAGGGGCATGGAATCGGAAGTTTCCTTGGGGGTTTATTTAGGTCAGTTTTACCATTACTATCTAGTGGGGTTCGTGCTGTTGGTAAAGAGGCATTGAGTGCTGGTGTTGGCCTATTGACAGATATGGTTAGTGCGCGACCTATGGAGGATTCAATAAAAACACGTCTTAAAGAAGCTGGTTCAAACTTGAAACGAAAAGCAGACGAAAAATTGATAGAATTAATATGTCCGGATCGGGCTATATAACAAAACGAAAACGTCTACCAGGAGTCATTCCATCGTTGACTGCGAAAGTGAAAGCTCTAAAAAAATCGAAAATTACTTCAAAACAGATCAAAGATATATTTTCTAACAATTAATCAATATGTCTTTTTTACACAGTCATTCCTGTGAATGCATTAAGTCTGAATTAGATTTGTTTGCATTGCCATCTACACAAACTAGTATTGAAAGTGGGATTTGGATTCATTATAAGCCAATTTCGTCACTAGCGGACGATGGTCCAATAGAATTTCAAGTTCCCGGAGCAGGCGATGACTACATAGATCTTTCTCATACGTTAATTCACTTAAAAGCTAAAATATTGAATCAAGATAACACTAAACTAGTGACGTCTACAGTTGTGGCTCCTGTGAATAATTGGTTACACTCACTCTTCAGTCAACTTGATGTATACCTGAATCAAAAACTTGTGTCACCACCCAATAACACCTATGCTTATCGCGCTTATATAGAAAACTTGTTGAATTATGCTCCTGCGGCTAAAAACTCTCACCTCACCTGTGGTTTATGGTACGAAGACACAGCTGGCAACATGGATTCCACGACTGATGCTAATAAAGGATTTATCAAAAGACAAGAGATAGCCGGTGAGAGTAAAGAAATTGAAATGATTGGTCATTTACATGGTGATTTATTCAATCAAGAAAAATTTTTGATTAACGGTGTTGATATGTGTGTTAAGTTAGTTCGTTCTAGAGAAAATTTCAATCTTATGGCCTCTTCAGTTGACCTTAAATTGAAGGTATCCATTACGGATGCAACTTTAATTATTCGTAGAGCACGAATCAATCCAAGCGTGTTACTTGCACACCAGAAGGTTTTTAGCATCTACCACAGCTAAATACCCTATCACTCGAGCTGAAGTTAAAGTTTTAACAATACCATCAGGTGTTCAAGGAAAAACTCTTGATAATATTTTCTTAGGACAAGTACCTAAAAGGTGTATAGTTGGATTTGTGAATAACGCTGCTTTTAATGGAAATCTCACTAAAAACCCGTTCAACTTTGAAAATTATGATATTAATACTTTTTGTTTATATATAGATGGTCAACAAATACCATCAAAAGCTTTACAACCCTCATTCGACAGCAATATTTTTACTTCGGTATATCATACGTTGTTTTCCGGTACAGGTATACATTTTCTTAATGAAGGTAATGGAATATCTCGAGAACAATATGCCAAAGGGTATTGTATGTTAGCGTTTGATTTGACACCTGATTTATCAGCAAACTCTTCCAGTCACTGGAATCTTATAAAACATGGTAGTGTAAGATTAGAAGTTCGTTTTGAAACAGCTTTGACGCAAACTATTAACTGTATTGTTTATGCAGAGTTTGATAATGTTATTGAAATAGATAAAAACCGTAATATTTCAGTAGATTATAGCAGTTAAGAAAATAAAAATTGTTTATAGAATAAGTATTTTAAATTGCTCAATAAAATGATTACATCATATAATATTTATTTTTTTGTAATTTAATCCTTGCAACCCCACAAAAAATATCTGTCTTTCAATAAAGAGAACCATAACAGGTTATTGTTAACCATATTGATGATATTACCACTTTGTCGTTCAACCTGATAAGATTGTGCAACAATTTAGTAAATAAAATGAATACAATAGAAATACAGAATTACTTGAAAAAAATTGATCCATGCATTGAATATAATGTGTATGCAGCCAATCGTTTACCGATATATGTTGTAACTCCTGCATACATAGTAAGTAACTTAGATCCTGATAATAAACCAGGTTCTCATTGGGTTGCCATACACATAGATAAGAATGGATTTGGACAGTATTTTGACTCATATGGTCGACCACCTCAAGGATACCACCGAATGTTTTTAGCGAGAAATTCTAGAATGTGGAATTACAATACTAATCGAATTCAAAATGATTTTACTATTGTGTGTGGAGAGTACTGTATAATGTATTTGTATTATAAATATTATGGCAGGAGTCTCAAAGATTTTCAACAATTATTTGGTGCCAATACTATATATAATGATGTGTTATTAAATGGTTTATTTAATAATGTTTTAAATTGAATAAATAATATTGAAAACACGATGTCTTGTTATTTTTCTTTATTCTATACTAATAAACTAATACAAAAATATAATTAGTTCCAAACATGTTTTAACGGTTCCCAATTACTTTACAATCGTAAGCTTGACTTGACTTGACAAATATTAAAAGAATCATAAGTATTTACAATAATTATACTTAGCACTAGCACAAAGAGTTCAAAATGCAAATAGATGAGTAACTTAAAACACTGTTTTTACAATACAATCTAAATTATTAAAATATTTAAGTATAGCAATCGCAAAAATACAATGATTGGTTTCTTAGAACAAAGCATAATATCTAAATGAAATCAATTATTTCTTTCACACGACGAACATTTCAAAGTTATTAAGTTATAAAAGTTTATGCACTGGCACTACACACTGACACTTTTTTCATTTGTCTGTATCTATTGTATATTTCACACAATCGTCCTTACTAGCCAACTGTTTAGTAATATTGTATATGGTGTCCTTTACGGTTTGCAAGTTCTTATCACAGTCACTTTCTGCGTAATATTTAAGTCGCACTTCAGCGTGTTTCCACTGTTCGATCGTTGCAATATTTTTTATTTTATTAACGTCGTAAATTTCAATTTTAATCAGGTGTGATGCATGTGTACCGTCGTCGCTATTAGATTTGATGTATGAAATGCCGCCACCACTCGTTGATCGACCAACACTGGATGACTTTTTCGTATTTGTCTTTTTCTTCTTTGGTTTTTCGAAAAAGTCATCGATGTTGTTAAATTCGTTCGATCTTTTATTGGCTATGATCGCCTTTTTGACTTTGGCTGCGAGCGTCCCTTCTTCGTCACTAGGTTCATCGTGTTCATCAGCGTAATAATAACTCTTGAAAGTATTTTCAGGAAACTGTAATAAAAAATTTATAAAAAATGTTTTAGTTATCGGTTAAGTAAGTAGTATGTGATAAATACGTATAGGTATGCTAAGTATAAATGTACAAGTTAATAACAATGATAAATTAATAAGAGATCGAAGACAGCTAAAATGTATTAAAATCGTGGACAACACATACAATAAACAATTAATTAAACATCTGGTTGGTTATAACAACGTTAGGTCAAAGTATAAAAAGGTACTTACATTCATTTTTATAACAGTTTCACTATTTTAACACTTCACTATTACACTTAACTGGAGATCTCGCTTGGAACAGAGCACAGAGTGGAATACGATACCATGTGATTTTGAGTCGGTCTTTTATATGGAGAGCGAGCATTGTTTCCGTACAGACAAGACTCAACATGTTTCCAACTTTCACCATAAATTTTATATTGAATACGTATTATTCGAAAATGGGAATAATAGAGACGAGACCTATTGTTAAAAATAATAGAGAAGTAGTAAATCATTGATAAAATATAGTTACCACCCGTGGGAACAATGAGAGGATGCAAAGGTTTTGTACCTAGAATTTGGGTAATGTATTATGTATGACAAACAATTGATTGATTTATCTTTCACAAACAATGGCCATAATGTGTAAAGGGTCAGTATTGAGTAATTGTAAACGGTTATTAAGTAGAAATACGATACAAAGACCTTAGAGTTTTTAAATAAAAAAAGGATCACTGATAGAAAGTAGAAAGACAAAAGCATAACGAAACAAAGGGAACAGGTCCAAGCTTGAAAATGAGCCGTAGAGCATGAGTAAAGTTAATGCATCACTCCATTCGCGGGTGATATAAATGATAAATGCAATCCGCGGACGTTGGTATTGAAATCCACGGTTAACTTCGACGTAAAATGCGGACGGTACAAGAGTAATCCGCGGACGGTATCATTGAAAGTCGCGCCGATAACAATGAAATTCGCGGGCGGTACAATTTTAATTCGCGGGTGCTATCATTTTAATTCGCGGTCGGTATTATTTTAATTCGCGGTTGATATCATTTTAATTCGCGGTCGGTATAATTTTAATTCGCGGTTGATATCAATTTAATTCGCGGTTGATATCAATTTAATTCGCGGTTGATATCAAATTAATTCGCGGATAGTATAGTGCCCCGGCCCTGGAGCAGGCCGCGGACCCCCCGTGGCCGGGGGCGCGGGGTGGCGTCGCAGGTGCTCGGGTATCGGTGAATCCCTTACTACTCACATAGAGACAGAGAAAGCGACTTTGTTTTATACTATGTAGTGATGATGAATAATAAATATAGGTAAGTATTATTTTACATATGTTCAGATCTTAATCCGCTTATGCTAATGTACATATTACTCATGTTGAATGAGTTTTTCAGAGTGTTATTTGTATTTGGTCGGATAAAACATTTATGTGATTGTTAGAATTGACCCAAATGTGAAATAGGTTTTTAATATTAAGATTTAGGGTTTGGAATTGATGCCTGATATAACGATGAGCTGGCATATTATTATAGGACGGAAAACACATGGCGGAAATTGACTGCAATAATAACACCTCTGTCTAACCTTTCGAGGGTAAAAGGCATAAGAGTATATTTTTTATTGTTTTGACTGACGAGACAAGCTTACCGTTCGCCTGATGGTAAGCGATACGACCGCCCATAAACAGTAGAAACACCATCCCACACCTTGAATTACAAAGTATTGTTTGGTATTCCACTGCGCTCGCCATCCTAAGACATGAGATGTTATGTTTCATTATGTCCAGTAGTTACACTGGCTACAATGTCCTTCAAACCGGAACACAACAGTGACTACACACTGCTACTTAGCGGCAGAACTAGACATTGCGGTGGTACCTATCTAGGCGAACTCTTGCATGTGGGAGTCCTACCACCAGTCTTATAAGAACCTACTTATATATGACGATTTATTGTTATAGCTCGAGTATCATCACCATCAGTGAGCGGCGAACACTGCGTACCTACCACCAGTAAAACTATATGCGGAATAATATAGTGTACGCGAAAGAATAATATTAATATCCTATTCAATTCCGTAAAAAAATACAAATGACTACACATTAATTTTGTTGCAAACGTTCAGATCATCCAGATATGTTAATTGTGCTGGTCACATCGCGATTGTAATCAGCGGAAGCAATGCATTTTGACTAATGGATTACAATTCACGTTGGAATTTTATAATTGTTATTAATGATGCGGCAGATATCTGTGTATTTATATTTATATGGACAGGTGAATGGCTAAATAACTTAAACGACATTTTTTTTTTCTATTTATTTATTTATTTATTTACAAATCATAGCACTTACATTAAGTGGGTTATTACAACTGAGTTAGGATGCGCACTAAGTTTAGAACTTGTATCGCGTATCCTTTACAAACCAGTAACAATAATTAAATTTGTCAGACTCTAGTTCGACGTCTCAAAGTTACAAAAAGAAATCAAATAACAATAAAAGTAATAATAACTACAAAAATTCTCTATAAAGAATTAACTACTAAAGAAAAACAGCATGAAAGTTTTATACATATTGAAAATCAGTTTTTTCTGTGTTTTATAAGTTAGCGCCTATATCAATTAGCCTTAGACTTTTCTAAATTATCTGTGTATTTTTTACGAATTTAACTTGTTTTAACGGCGAAGGAAAATATCGTGGGGCAACCTGCATACTTGAGAAGTTCTCTATAGGGATTTCCAGGGTGTGTGAATTCTATTAATCCGTACTAGACCAGCATAGTGGACAAGCCTATTTCCTTCTCAGTAGTAGGGGAGGCCCGAGCCCAGCAGTGGGACGGTATATAATACAAGGCTGATATTATTATGTAAACATACATCCATCTTTCATTCTATACATCCTCTATGGTGGTCGGGTCAGCTTTCCCCATTCATCTTTATCTAAAATCTCAAATCTACTTTACTTATTAAAAATATCTCCCATCAGCTACTAAAGGTAATTACGCCTCAAGCCTTACTACTTTATTCCAAGTTTGTAGTTTAAAGTCACATAACCCGGCCAGTTTGTAAAGCCCCGTATATCCATTAGCCAACGTCGTTTATCATGACAATCCGCGCGGGCAGCGCTACATCCATTAACGTTCGGTTAACCATCTCATTAGTGCGCGTTAGATTTGGAATTATGCGTGTTGCGACGAACACTGACGTATGGAAGCGACATCGGAGTCCATGTTAATGGCCGTCTCGGTTATGATTTCTTACGTTTACGCGAATATTGATATTAAAAATTTAACTATTTTTCGGGTTTTATCGCGGTTTTAATACTTTACTTTTTCCCGACGTGTCGAAGATTCATCTGCGACTAGACAAGCGACAAAATTCTTGCCAAGGAACACCGATTCCTGCCTAAAATAATTGGCGAGGCTATTGCAATTAAAAAAAACATCCGAATTTCAATAGACAAATGGTTGGAAGCTTGTACAGGCCTACATTAGTATAAGACAGTAAGATCCAGTTTAACATTTAATTAAATCGGAACCTAAAAGACCGGCAGCCAGACTTCAACACTGTAAGCACATTCTAGGTAGATCGGATCACCAACAGCTAAAATTAAATGTATAATTGTAAAATGTAGGTAGATATTGTAACTTTGACTTTGCGGATGAACAACACCTCAGTCTCCGCGTGGCCACGAAGGCTGCAAAGTCTTTGAAACGTCGGGAGAAAACAATAATATTAAAACCGCGAAAAAAATGGAAAAATAGTAAAACTTTTAAGTACTTAAATTAGTCGATAACAACACGGTTTTACTCACGTTTAAAAAGTAGTCGGAATAGCCGACCAGTTTCAATAATATTATTTTTAAGTACTTCTCTATATTATAAATATATTGCATACTCTTTATTTTTTTTAGCAGAGGAACGACTCGTTATTACCCATCACTTGGGGATCCGAGAAACGGTTATACATAGACCTATTGATTTTAAATGTCAATTGATCTCAACTTTAATGGCATTACAATATGTTTGGAATCAAGATCTTTACGATCGTTAACATTTATAGGAACTACTTTCCTTGAATGATTAATTCAATTACAGCCTATTTTCAAATAATCTTTTTGCTATCTGTTTTGTGCCAAATCCAATATAAATCGTTACCTTCTAGATGTGACTCGTAACTTCATCCGCTTGAAAGAACTTCCCAGAAGAGAATCCCACTGAGTATTTTCAGCTTTTTAAAATTTACTATGAATTTGACTGAATTCAGGTCCAGATAGACAGTGTCAAAGAAATCACAGTTGATAAGTAGATTAGTTGAAAACCTAAAATAATAATACCAGCATTGTATTATACACTGTCCACTGCTGAGCACGAGCTTCCTCTACTAGAATCCTTTTTTAGGATTTAGGTCTTAGCCCAACACGCTGGCCTAGAGTTGACAGACTTCACATACCTTCGAAATTCTTATGGAGAATTCTCACGTTTGTAAGTTTCTTCACTATATTTTCCACTACATTTAAAACGAAGGGTAATTGATGAACAATACATAATAACTTCATAAACTCAGAGGCGTGTGATTGTAACAGAATTTCCGCGACGCATATTTGCTACCTCCGATTAGGAAACTTCGGCGGGGACTTGGCCGGTCAAGTGCAACATCTGCCTGACTGAAAATCTTCCCATTCCATAGATATTCAATAGATAGCAACCATCTGTTCCTCTACAGAAGCTGCAACCTTCACGACGCTAAATATTATCAAGAACAAACCACATCTAGGCAACGTGTATCGACGTCGTACGTCAATGATGCCGGAATGCTATTACGTCGTCCGACGTTACAAGGTATTATAAGCTATTTACGATGATACATGACGTCACGGTCTCGGGACAGACGTTGATCTGATTAAGTTCACGGCTAAATGGGCGAATAGTGGCCAGTTTCGGACGCCTTTGTGTTGGCTCGCTACCTGTGTTTGACTGCGGTGTGTATCAAATAGCTATGGGTTTGATATATATGATATTATCCCTGTATTATATACTGGCGCACTGCTAGGCAAAGGCTTCTTCTACTACTGAGAGATGCTTAGGCCTTAGTCAAACACGCTGGCCTAGAGCGGTTTCGTAGACTTCATACACCCTTAAAATTTCTATTGAGAATTTCTCAGGTATGCAGGTTTCCTTACGATGTTTTCCTTCACCTTTAGAGCTAGCGTTAATTTACAAAGAATAAACACATAATTTTTAGAAAAGTCAAAGGTGTGTGGTGATGTTCTTGGGTTCTGAACCTGCGGACATTCGTTCAGTCCGTTCCACAACCAACAAGGCTATTGCCGCTTTCGTTGGGTGCTAGTTATAAATAATAATTACTGTGCATCATAATGCGGATAATATTTATATTAATACTCGCGATTTCGTTTGCGTGGAAAACCTTTTCCGCTTCAAATGTCCCTTATTTTAATGGGAAGCGCTATACCTGATAATAAGTATATCTCAGACACTTATGGTTCTTTATAATAATCAATTATCCTTAGTTCTAATGGGAAGGAAAATATACAAACCTGTGAATTTTCCATAAAAATTTCGAAGGCGTGATGTTTCCGAACCAGCACTAGGCTAGCTTGATGGACTACGGTCTAAACCATTAATTCCTAAAGTGGTCCTGGTGGACCCTTAGGGGTCCACGAGAGACTTGATAGGAGTCTACGTTGACGTGAAAAAAATGGAGGTCCACAATTCGCAAGCGAGGGTCCACGAAAATTTATCTGGTTTGATAGTAACTGATAGTTTGATACTAAAATGTTGGTTTGACTTCCCTATCAATTTAGGCAGATAATATGGATAGGGGTCGTAAGAGGCACGGTGACCCCCCGCGATAGGTGGGCTGTAGTTGTAATGTAGGCTGTAGTTGTAATGACTGCCTCGGTGGCGTAGTTGTAAGTGTATACGGTACAAGTACGACTGCCGCGCTGAGGTCCTGGGTTCAAATCCCGGGTCGGGCACAAAAAAATTGTGACTGGGTTTTTCCATCTTAAAAATTACTCAGTCGCAGCTCGAAGTCAGGAAGTGGGCGGTGTGATACCCGCGTGCCTCGGAAAGCACGTAAAGCCGTTGGTCCTGCGCCTGATCTCTCTCCGGTCATGTCGGATTGCCGTCTCACTGGACTATGAGAGTGAAGGAACAGAGAGTGCACTTGTGTATTGCGCACACACTTGTGCACTATAATATCTCCTGCGTGGCTGATCTCCGTTGAGATTGGCCGCCATGGTCGAAATTCGGCTAGGAGGGATTCAGCTGTAATGCACTTTGTCTGCGATAATTTAAAGAAAGGTCCACCGGAAGGAGCAAAATCTTGAAAGGGCTCTATGAGATAAAATACTTCGGCAACCTATAGTCCAAACCTTTTCGATTGTAGAGGAGGCCCTGCTCACCAGTGATACAGTATATGTATAGAGGCGAATCGGGGAGCAAAAACCCGTCCGCATTCAAAATATTCGTCATAAATACCAATGATTTTCGTCAATCATATTGCGGTTATAATTAATGTTGCTTTTACTAATGAAATGTGTTTAATTAATATTGAAAATGACAGAGCAGCTGTATACATATTTATAGGAAGAATAAATATTCCGGATTGATCCTTCTGACATCGTTCTCCTCATTGCTGAGGATCATATCCTGCACATGGAGTAATCTTTGTTTTGATTAAGGTGCGCCACCTGTTTCAATCTTTGGCATTTTCGCACAACATGAAGTTTGGTGCTAACGTGGAGTGAATTTGGTCCGAATTTTGAATTCCGGATTGATGGGGTATTACTATTAAATTCTTTGCTTTTTATTTAAAAGTTAATTTACTATGAACATGAGTGACTTCAATATCAGTCACACACTCCACCAAATCATATTTGTTAAGTAGATTAGTCGAAATATATTCGAACTAATAAATTAATTTGAACCCTATATACTATCACCAGAATATCATCAGCCCTGTAATATATACTGTGCCATTGCCGAACACAGGCTTCATCTACTACTGAGAGGGTTTAGTCCTCCACGATTGTCTAGTGCGTGGAGACTTCACATACCTTCAAAATTCTTTTACCACTAAAAAACGTATGAATAACTCTTTAAAAACACAAGCATTTATTGAAAATACTAATAAAATTGTTCAACCGCTTAGGAGATTAGTCAAATAAAGAAACAGACAATGAAATATTTGTGTTTGGGTTTTAGCAATGCGGGAAAATACGAGTTCAAATAAAGCCTTTCTCTATAGTATATTTTTTTATAGATTTGATAACGTGGTTTGAAGTTCTTCAAAATTGTGAAGCTAAGAGTAGCGTATATAAATCGAGAATATATTTTTACGCTATTTCCCAGAACTGGATGTTCAAGAAGAGTTTGGCTAAACTAAAATAATTGCCAATGGAAGGATATATTTTATATCCGCCAGGATAGCGACCACCGTAAACAAGATGTTAAAACTCGGCATAGTGGCCCACGTGTGTCGTGTTCCGGGATCAGTCTTAGTCCATTGAAAAGTTACATTTGGGGTTGCGTTTTTTAGAGGACGCAATTGTATTTTTTTGAAGTGTAGGGGGAGTCAGCGTAAAGCCAAAACCAAGTTTGTGGGGTCGCCACCCTTGTCCCACGGCCGCCATCTAGAAAATAGGGGTTGAAATGGTTTTTACGATGTATCTCATAAACTGTGTATCTGACAAAAAAAAATTATAAACATTTTTTGTTGCAAATTAAATTCTCTACAACTTTGGTCCAGTAACTTTTGTCGTAGAACTATAAATAAAAAGTTATAAGCGAAAATGTTAAGAAATACAATGATAAGCAATGTTCATTGCAACGTCATCAGAACGTGTGTTTATAAGGTTCATAATACTTTTTTTTGTACTCTCATTACGTACAACACAAACCCGCGGTTGTCGGCTTGTACGCGAATTACTTGGATCCTGAATCGCTTTGGCACAGATGAAGCAATTATGTTGACGGCCGAGGGGTAATCATTTCTCGTCAGTAGACATTCTAGTGAACCTCACTCCACTACCATCAGGTGCAAAAAACATAATTTGAAAATGCCTGAACAGTGTTGCTTCTTAATATATAATATATATTCTTTTTTTATTCCTTTGAATGACGAGACGAGCTTGCCAATCGCCCGAAGTTAAGCGATTCGACCGCCCATACACAGTAGAAACACCATCCGACACCTTGAATTACAAATAATTGTTTGGTATTCCACTGCACTCGCCATCCTGGGACATGAGATGTTAAGTCTTATTATGTCCAGTTACACTGGCTACAATGTCCTTCAAACCGGAACAGTGACTACATACTGCTGCTTGGCGGCAGAAATAGACATTGCAGTGGTACCTACCTAGGCGATAACGATAGATAAATGTATAAACAACTATAGCTTCGCAAAAATTCCATGCAATCCAATTTATTACACAACACAGTTAATAAACACAATATTGCAGTAGAACGAGCCTCGCTACCGGAGCTAAATTAAAACGTTCTAAGGCGCCGGATAAAATATTAACGCAAAGAATTTTAACATGTACAAGTTTATTTGTAACGAAAAGCCTTGTTTTTGTAAGGAAGGTTAGTGTTTAGGTTAAATATATATAAATAATATTATATTAAAGGAAAATATATTTCTAACATAAATACGAAGATTGGATGATAGTCTTTCGGTTATAAAAATCGGTTTATTTTCTAGAAAAAAATAAAAATCTACGAATACAAGGTATCTAATACCCTTTAGACTTTAAGGAGATTTTTCTATCACATAATAAGGTATTATATATATTATGTATATGTATTATATTAATTTATTGTTCAATACGGTTATTTTATATCTTTCTTTTTTTTTCTTACATACTTAATGCATGCTGTGTTTACTTAGATGTAAGATGCACATTATTTTATACCATATTTTATTTTTATGTTATTGTTGAATGTTTTTTGGAGAACTTATAATAAATAAATATACTGCCCCACTGCTGGACACGGGCCTCCTCTAATATTGAGAGGGAATAGGCATTTGTCCACTACGCTGGCCTAGTGCGGGTTGGTAAATTTCACACATCCTCAAAATTCCTCTAGAGAACTTCTCAAGTATGCATGTTTTTTTCACAATGTTTTCCTTCACAATTAAAGCAAGCGATAATTCACAAAGAATACACACATATTTTAAAAAATTCAAAGATGTTTGCCCTTGGATTTTTAAACCTGTGGACATTCGTCTCAGCAGACCGTTTCACAACCAATTAAGCCATGGCCGCTCTAAAATAACCTTTATACATTGTTAAAACTCGTCCCTAAATATTTAAACATAGCTCAATTCTTTTTGCTTGACACAACTCTCGAGTCAAGGCTTTGAAATTCTCTTTGTGGATGCACTTTCTTCGCTGTAACTGAGTTTGCTTTCGCCCCGTATGTTATATAAGGGTACAGTTTGCTTTGTAGAAAGTGAACTTTACAAATGGGTGCTAGAAGGGTCTTGAATCTTAGATGAATTATTATTTAAAGCATAATTGAAATTGTATACTAATTTATTTATCAACTCGATGAAAGAAATAATTTATCTATGTATATAGTTCAGTATATCGTCCCTACTCACCTTTCGACCCCATTAATCCATTTAACTATACAGTCATATTGCATTTACATATATTTTTTTAATTTTAGCTGTTGGTGGTCTGATCTACGCAGAATGGGCTCAGTGTCATGAAGCCTGTTAGCCGGTCTTTTGTCTTTTAAAATCCGCAAAATATTTTAACACTACTTTATTTAATAAAATATATAAATTGGCCACAAAATTTAATGGCTTTCAAACTGATAAGAAACCAAGCTAAAGATCGCTATGGAAAATGTTTTTATAGCATAACTTTTAATTGAGGAAAACATCCTTTTCCCATTATTTTTAAATATCCACGATTCTAAGTGAGCCTTGATGAGTGGTAAATCTTTTATGTTTTTCTCTATCCTTGTCAAATTAAAAATAATCCATACTAATATTTAGCTATGTATTATTGTTATATTTAATACTTTAATACGTGTCACGGTGTCCGATGACGTAGTTGTATGACGGCTCAACAGTTCAGTTTGAATTCCGAGTTTGGCAATGTGGAGTTTCACTGCCCACTGTCAGCCTGGAGTCTGGGATTTGTGCCCAAAATGGCGATAAGCTGGCTTTCACATCATGGAATACACGGAGAAAAGTGGGTATATTAGCTGCGTCTCCGTCTACCCCTTTTAAGTATAAAAGTAAGTTATACGTCCCACTTGGCAGAGATCTTGCATTTTTTGACAATCGATACGCAAAAAGATATGGGTCCACACGTATAATTATTTGGGTGTAATTCACCTTACCGCATAATAAAATCAATATTTTATAATTTGTATTAATACTTACATATATAATTCAGATGCAGCGATAGCCTAATTGGGAGTTGAACGGACTATCGAGACGAATATCTGCAGGTTCAAAACTTATGTTCACGAACTTCTGACTATTTTAAAGTTATATGAGTATTCTTGTGGATTATCACTTGCTTTAACGGTGAAGGAAAACATAGTGCGGATACCTGAGAAACTCTTTATAAGAATTTTGAGGATATGTGAAGTGTTTCAATACGCACTAAGCCAGCGTGATTGACTAAGGCCTTTCTCTTTTCAGTAATAGAAGAGGCGGTTTTCCATTAGTGGGACAGTATATAATACAGGGCTGATATTAATATTATTTCAGATGGAGTACACAAAAACCACCAACAGAACCGAATTATTCAACGAAATATTTTCATTCATGCGAAAGAAATAAAACCCATAGCTTCGCAGTATATAAACCAAATAAAGCCACTATTTAGTTACATTATATTCTCCAGTAAAATTTTACGTACTAAAACATACATAGAACATTCTAGTGAGAATAGCGAAGATCCTTCGAAGTCACCGGAATTTCTGCAAATGTTATGCGCGGAATATCCGGTCGTCTATCCGGTATCACGGCGAATTCGCACGATATGGACAGTGACCTTAATTCTACGTTTTATTAAAGGAAATTCCACGATAAAACTTTGAAGGTTCCGATTGAATATTTTATATGAAAAGTTGCAAGGTTGCTTTAACTTTGTGCTGAAAGGACCTTACCCCAAAGACCGGCATCGTATCGATAAAAAGTCATTTAAGGTTAACTGACGGATACCTATTTGACTGAACTACGTCTCAGAGTGGAAAACCCAAAGAAACTGTAAAACCATCTGAGAGGAAAAGTTACACTGCTTTCTTAAAAAAATAAATACGGGGAATTGATCTTAACACTAAGGTAATCTACAGCACGGTGTCGGATCCCAAGTAACTTGGTAGTAGAGTTAAATCCAAAGTTCGTCGTTTCTTTGTTTCGGACCGACGTTTCGACGTTCGTTTTTCGAAGTAGACCCTCAGACGCCGCACTGTAATTGACGAGGCGACTGTTCAGAAGACTTGGACCAAAATCCAGCAAGCAGCTCAAGACCGTGCGGGATGGAGATTCACTGTGGATGCCCTGACCCATCTAGGGAACATAGGACCTGAATGAATGTTGATAATTACTGGACAAATGGAAGGCAAGGGATCGAAAGGAATCCAATGCGCTGGACAGGCCCGCACTACACAAAATTAATGTGGCTGAAGCGGTTCATGTCGCGAAAACCGAATCAGATGGCACAACATCATGCGCGAAGAACTGTTTCCTTGATGACTCACGACACCCATCATTGAAGAATAGAGGCAAGGAGGAGGAAGAATGTCTCAGGGTCACGAGCGCAGAGGAGTGTCACGAAGTTATTCTGTATGGTGTTGCTAATGTTTATGGGCGGTCGTATTGCTTACCATCAGACGAGTGGCTAGTTCGTCTTGCCATTCATTAGACACACACAGACACGTCACTTAACTTTAATGATTAATTAGTTTTTGTAAGTGGGTTATCTTCATATCAAGAGCGAATTAACGCTTAATATTTTTAATAAATTATGTTATAAAAAAGGTGGCTTTTAATTTTTAAATTCTTGCAGAGAATTCTTGCAGAGAAATAATCAAATTATAAAATGACTATCTTTATTCAAATTAGGTGAGATTTCTGAGTGAATGACACTTAAATAGGTCTTAAAGCCTCATTTAGTCGGCGATTATTGCTACAATAATAATAATATAATAATTTCAGCCCTGTATTATATACTGTCCCACTGCTGGGCCCGGGCCTCCTCTACTACTGAGAGGGAATAGGCCTTAGTCCACCACGCTGGCCTAGTGCGGGTTGGTAGACTTCACACACCCTCGAAAATGTCCTAATTGAGAATTTCTCAGGTATGCAGGTTTCCTCACGATGTTTTCCTTCACCGTTAAAGCAAGCGAAAATTTACAAAGAATCCACACAATTTTTTTTAGTAAAGTCATAGGTGTGTGCTCTTGAGATTTGAATTTGCACACATTCGTCTCGGCAGTCCGTTTCACAACCAACTAGGTTATCGCCGCTTATAACTAACAATATAATATACAATTGCTAACAATAAAGGTTTTGTAAATATCTGCCAAAGATTCGTATCAATGCGGATAAGAATTTCCTTGCAATTATACATGTTCAAAACGATTTTTTTTATTTATTCCAACATCAACACACAGCCATTACAGGGTACACCCAATTCGACTAGCGGAACTATTAATAAAAACATAAAAATAACAACTATATTCTATAATTATTTAAAAAAATAAATTATCTAACAAAAAATAAAACTAAGCATAACAAATGACACCAACAAAATAATTGCGAGCTCGCTCCAGTTACATGTCAAAGAAATAATAGCGTATTATTATTGCTAGCAATAATTGATCAGTCATAATGAGACTGTCTTACAATGTCATTCAAGCGGGAACAACAGCACACTTGCAGAAAAAGCCAAAGTTTTTAAACTAAGGTCACTTTAAGCCGAGTTTCATAAGTTTTTCAGCGTCACAGGTGGCCGTGTGACGCAGTAAACTTTGCATAATAGCTCAGAGTTTTAAACAAAAACTCTTTTACAATGTTTGAGAATTTATAAAAAGAAAAAAGCAGAAAATATTCAAGCGAGCTATACAACTCGGCGAGTTAATGACAAACGTTTAGTCAAGGCATGATTGTGATGACCTTCAAGAAATAAATCGATATTGTTTTTTTATACGTGCGCGACATAGTGACCCCACTGATGGTAATTGGAGGGGAGTCCTACAGAATGTCGACTGACGAGAGATGATTATGTCTGTTCTTTTAGTTTTATTTTGGGTATCGGACCCCGCTTGCAACTCCGGGGAAATATGCGAATGGGATATAGGAATCCCCCGGTTTCGCGACTGCAGGACCCTTGAGGATAGTTGAGAGAGGATATCTGGGAAGGATGGGGAAGGATAAGGAAACCTTTTAGGATGGGAGTAGGCCTCAATGTGAATTGGCAACAATGAGGTATACACACTTAACTATGTGTCTAGGGCAAATATCTCTCCGTGCTTGGGCGTGCATTCGGTGTGGAGACTAAGCGAACAAAAATTTACTTGGGGGGTGATGAGACGTCGGCCTGTTGGAACCGGATGTACACAGGCTGATCTCGCAACGCGGTATACTAACGTGGCAACTATGGCGGGTTTTAACACTTTGTGTACGGTGGCCGCTATAAAATATTTATGTACCAGTTCATTATATCTGGATGCACTATTTATTCATTTAAAACTAAAAAAAAAACCAAGGATATAAAAACTAAAAATACTATTTGTCATAACAGATATTTTCTAGTTACCAATTTTGGAGTTGCTGACATTAAAAATGCTAGGTACCTAAGCTAGTTAAATAAATTAACAAATTTAAGAATGTTACTAAGCTACATTCAATTCGTGTAAAAAAATATAGTTAGCTTTATTTACGAAACAATAGAAATACGGGCAATTTGCTAAAAAGAAATTTCATATTGTAGAGCTTTGTTTAAACATTATGAATATGCAATAAAAATAAAATTGTGCATTTGTAAATGATTTGTTTGCTTTGCACCCGTTCGAATAATTTATAACATGTTTATTGGTACTTTTTTTTTGTTTTCGCGGAGAAAGTGCCTTATGACTACCGCCCAGCCTTCGAGGGGGGCGACTGAGCGTTAAGTTGGGGTCACCGCGGCTTACGGCCCGGCGTTGCGCCACCCGGATTTGATCTTTACCTTCGGGTGACCGCCGGCCGAGTCCCTAACCTATATACAACGCACGGCATACCAACTAAAACTCCGCGGTGGCCCTCTTCGGCGCATTAGGGACGACTGTGGGCTTCCTCTGACTGAATATGTTTATTGGTACCTACGAACTAAATTATTTTATTTCATAAAAAAAAATACAATGTACGCGTAGACAATTAGTATGTTTGAGTCCATTTTTATATTACATAAGTTGTGTAAAAATACTTCTTTTCTAGTGTAGTATACTTATGATGTATATTCTATAGATACGAACGTTCATATAAACTATTTGTTCAAAATCTGAACTTTAATGGCAACCTAAACGTCACTGTTACCACCTATTTATTTAGTTAAACAATAAATAATTTTACATATTACTAATATTTTTTATTCAAATCCAGCCGGCCTAGCATGCGCATCACGAGATATCTCGAGAACGAGAGTAGACAAATTGTCGATGTCGATTAATATCTCGTTTTCTCTAACATGCGCACCACGATCGACAAGTTCCTCGTTGAAGACATAAGTTTACTCGTGAAGATAAACCGATGTTGCCCGTTGAAATATATATTCTAAACATTTTATTTTCTAATATAGCTACAATGGTTTTAGTTCATTCAATTTTTTATAGGTCTATGATCCAATTATGGTTTTTGTGACGTTTTATGTGGCAGTTTACGTCATAACAAAGAGCATAATATAAATAAAAAACGTAAATAAGGAAACAAATTCAAAATTAATATATTGTACAACATACTTAATAAGGATTCTAACACAAAATAACAGCTCCGCACTATTTTGGAGTACGAAGTAACAAGACACAAATCAAATAAAATCTAACAAGACAATTATTTGTACGAGTATATGGTGCCCAAGCCGGACTTTACCTCGGGTGACTACGCCCCGCCGTGAGAACGATGTAACATAATGCCTAATGGAATCAGTAGTCCAATCGGGAAGGAGATGGCTGTGGCTTTGGGCCTCACAAAATAACAATTGATGTAAGTATAATGAAACAATAACCTTATTAGCAAAACACCAATGTTGTAAGTTGAACTTTGCAGCTACTAAGCTCAAGTTTGTTCTTATTCGATGGTAATTGATGTTTTTTAGTAATAGTGTTTATTAAAATATGAAATAAGTATATATTTTCTTTTTGTTTTAGCTCCGTGAATCAAGTCCCTCTACATTCATTGGAATGTCTAAGGCCAGCAGTAAACACCATGTTGAAGAGCTTACCAAATACTACTCCTAAAAAGATTTTTAATTGCTCGGTTTGAACTTAATAATTTAATAAAAATATGTATTTTTATAACCAGTTTTTTTAAAAAGACTACCTTTTTTAATACTTAATATCATGTAAGTATATATATTTTGTTAGGTATCTTTATTTATACACTAGATAAAAGATACAGGTTTAGGAAATTAATAATATAAGTAAACTGCAGCAATTACTTGAGAGGGCAATTTCTGTTTCTTGAAATTATTCATAGTATTTAATTACAGTAATTGTAGGAAATTTGTTGTATAACAAGTTATTATGAAATATTCTATTGCCTAAATTTGTGTAGAAGATTTTGTTGTGATAATGAAAACTATCTTGATATTTAAAATGTGAATTTAATAAAATATAGATTATTTTTACATAGGAAAATATCTGTTTATTATAATTGAGGTCATCCTGCTTGAGAGACGCTTGCAGGTACTGATAAGTGCACAGGTTCTTCTCACATATGATGGTCATTTATAATAGTTTCCTCCATTGAAACACTGTAACATAAAGTACTGCATTACCTACAGTTACTTAACAATAGTAATATAATGTGAAGTTGTACCAGTGGTAAAATTATATAGTTATACAACAATTTGAAACTGTGAATAACCATATATCAATAGTTAAGTCCATCAGTATACAATCAGTGTATATGAAGTTTTTAATAAAGAAATAAAGCAAGATATTGTTTGTTTATATTGTTAAGTTGCATAATAATGGTATCTTCTCCGATACCTGGCATTCCAATTAAGAGTTTTGCTGTTTGAATCCATAATGTTAATGTAAACATTTATTTAGTAATATAAAGGTACTAGTTTTGCAAACATAATGGTAAATAAAGTTACTCATTTGTATTTGTAGTATTAAAATAAACAAAATTAAAACTGCAAATAATCTGATTAAATAGCTCTTATTACCTCATTAGTTGGCACACTAATTTCATTTTTATGAAAGCGAAGAGGCTATGTATTAATTGTGAAGATATTTCTCAAAGTAAATTAATTTTTATTTCTATTAACTCTAATAATTAATAGTACATTACCAGTTGAACCTTGGTGTCGCAGGCATCCTTCCTCATTTTTTGATATTGTGCACTTTGTGGCTCATTAGGAGATAATATTTTTATATGGGTACAATCTAAGAGCCCTAACATACCTTGCACGTAAAATTCACGAGTCTTACCTAAAAAAAATAAAAATGATTCCTTTATCTATAAATCAAAATACTTCAATTGATATTAAACTCAGCTACTTATGTAATTAAGTATGATTTAAATATATTCAATTACCTTTAAACAGACAGCTATGTCTTTGGCTGAAGACTCCAAATCGGGAGCAAACTTTTCTTTAATGTACAATGCCATTCGTTTTGTATCAAAGGGATCTCATAAATCAATTAAGTATAATATGTCTTCTTTCCACTTTACACGCCTCTCGTTTGTCGTATATCGATATTATTTTACTATAGTAAGATACCACCATCGCGTTTTAATGAATAAATTAAATTGATAATTTTCTCGGATTATCTCTTCGTACAATATCAAAGAAGACAAATATCTCGTTTACGAGTGTCAAAAAACGATAAAATTATTTGCTCATGTTAGGGTTTGTAGACAAAAATACCACAGATTAATAAAAAATATTTTTTTCTCTACTTTTCTCGTGACAAGTCGAGAAAATGAGTGCGCATGTTAGTGTCTGTAGACATAGAGATAAACGACAAAATCACGAGAAAAAGTGTCGACAAAATTTTGTCGTGGCGCGCATGCTAGGCCGGCAGGTTAACACTTAGACTCGTGTTTTTATATTATGAGCGCCACTCCGTACACAACCACAATCATCAATATTGACACCATACTAAAATTAGTTTGAATGGATGACAGTTCAATTCAGTTGAACACAGTGAATGTTCGGAACGCCAAATCTAGTACGTGGTACATATATATCGATGGTTGTATAGAACAACTACTATAATCTTTTGCCTTAGTCAAGTAAAAACTTCATTACTAAATACTAATAAAAAGAATTTTCCAAATCTTCCAGACGTAATAACAAAATGACTTTCAAGTAGAAGGTCGTACCAAACTGTTTATAATTAAACGACATTTTAGGTTTACAATTTGATAAAGAGACATCGCCAACTGACAAGTCCATTACAGTACGTGCAATTAAAAATATTAAGCTTCGTGAGTATTCATTTCATGGAATTATATAGAGTTGTTAAATATTAAAATAAAATTATTTTACCGATTTTATCGCGGGTTTTGTATTATTTTCTCCCGGCGTTTATCTTATCTGCGACTAAACAAGCCACAAATCCTTGCCAAGGAACACCGATACCTGCCTAGGATGATTCGCGAGGATATTGTTGCAATAGGGAAGATGGTAGAAAGCTTGCACAAGCCTGGGATCCAGTTCTACATTTTATTAAATCGGAACCCAAAAGATCGGCTGCCAGACTTCAAGACACCGTAAGTCATTCTGCGTAGATCGGACCACCAACAACAAAAAATATTAAAAGATGGATAATTGTAAAATGTAGGTAGATATTGTAACTTTAACTTTGCGGATGATCAACACCTCAGTCCACCACGTGACCACGAAAGCTGCAGTCTTCAAAACATCGGAAGAAAATTTAAATAAAAAACCGAGATCATATCCGAAAAATAGTTTCATTTCAATAACATACATGTGGAATTTGTTGTTATTTTTTCTTTCTAATGTCGTTTGTCCGTTTCCAAACTTCGTCTCTCATTCACACTTCTCGCATTTGTCTCGCTCACGCACTTTACATTACATTCCATGCAACACACTAACGTTCCATTCCCACAAACATGCCATCACGTTTTCCCTTATCATAGACAGACTAACACACTAACATTTCGTCAGCTACGTTAGGTTAGGTTGGGAACAAATCTTTTGCCATTTTCGGATATAATTCCAGATCTCAAGCTGATACTGTGCAAAGTAACTTCGACAGTTTGATTTTATGAAGATCCGCACTACTTTTTTATTATATGATATATATTGCTTTTTGAAATGGTGGTAATGATATTAAGGAAACTCAATGCTGTTGCCGACCCCGGGCCTTTTCTACTGAGAGGGTTTAGATCTTCGTTTTTTTTATTAGTTTTAATGACGAGATGAGCATCTCGTCATTCGCCTGATGGTAAGCGATACGACCGCCCATAAACAGTAGAAACTCTATGCAACATTTTGAATTACAAAATCTTGTCAAGTATATTTGCGCTCGCCATCTTCAGACATGAGATATTAAGTCTCATTTTGTCCAGTACTTACACTGGCTACAATGAACTTCGAACCGGAACACAACAGTGACTACACACTGCTGTTTGGCGGCAGTAATAGACATTGCAGTGATACCTACCCAGGCGGAATCTCACATAATATGAGAGACCTATCACCAGTACTTCCGTTCGTTCTCCTTGCCTAGTGTGGTTGACAGAATTCTTATCTATACTATTATATAAAGCTGAAGAGTTTGTTTGTTTGTTTGTTTGAACGCGCTAATCTCAGGAAGTACCGGTCCAAACTGAAAAATTCTTTTTGCGTTGGATAGCCCTATGTTTGTGGAGTGCTATAGGCTATATATCATCACGCTATACCCAATAGGAGCGGAGCAGTAATGGCTAATCTCAGGAACTACCGGTCCAAACTGAAAAATTCTTTTTGCGTTGGATAGCCCTATGTTCGTGGAGTGCTATAGGCTATATATCATCACGCTATACCCAATAGGAGCGGAGCAGTAATGCCTAATCTCAGGAACTACCGGTCCGAACTGAAAAATTCTTTTTGCGTTGGATAGCCCTATGTTCGTGGAGTGCTATAGGCTATATATCATCACGCTATACCCAATAGGAGCGGAGCAGTAATGGCTAAGCTCAGGAACTACCGGTCCAAACTGAAAAATTCTTTTTGCGTTGGATAGCCTTTTGTTCGTGGGGTGCTATAGGCTATATATCATCACGCTATACCCAATAGGATCAGAGCAGTAATGGCTAATCTCAGGAACTACCGGTTCAAACTAAAAAAATCATTTTGTATTGGATAGCCCTTTGTTCGTGAAGTGCTATAGGCTATATATCATCACGCTATGACCAATAGGAGCAGAGCAGTAATGGCTAATCTCAGAAACTAGGAGTTTGAACTGAATAATTCTTGTGTGTTGGATAGCCCTTTGTTCCTGGAATGCTATAGGCTATATATATCATCACGCTATGCCCAATAGGAGCGGAGCAGTAATCGCTAATCTCAGGAACTACCGGTTCGAACTGAAAAAATATTTTTGTGTTGGATAGCCCTTTGTTCCTGGAGTGCTATAGGTTATATATCGTCACGCTATGACCAATAGGAGCGGAGCAGTAATGAAACATGATGCAAAAACGGGGACAATTTATTAGTTTTAAAAGCTTCTGTTGCGTGCGCTGCGTAAACGGTTAAAGTTATGCAACAATAATGTATGACGGGATTGTTCCTCTTAAAAAGTTCTACAAAAATATATCATAAAACAAAGTCCCTCGCTGCATCGGTCTGCCCGAACGTGTTAAACTCAAAAACTACCCAACGTATTAGGATAAAATTTGGTATGGAGACAGTTTGAGACTTTGGGAAGAACACAGGCTTCCGGGAAAATATATAGCGTGACTTTTATAACGGAAAACTTTAGCCTGAAAAACTTTATAACGCGGGCGGAGCCGCGGGCAAAAGCTAGTTTTTTTATAAGATACTTAGGTATATCAAATTTTAAAAGCGGCGATAGCCTAGCTGGGTTTGGAACGGACTGCCGAGACGAATGTCCGCAGGTTCAAATCCCAAGGGCACACACTTTTGACTTTTCTAAATAAAATCATGTGTGTATTCTTTGTGAATTTATCGTTCGCTTTAACGGTGAAGGAAAACATCGTGAGGAAATCTGCACATCTGAGAAGTTCTCTATAGGAATTTCGAAGGTGTGTGAAGTCTACCAACCCGCACTAGGCCAGCGTGGTGGACTAAGGCCTAATCCCTCTCAGTAGTAGAGGAGGCCCGTGCTCAGCAGTGGGCAAGTATATAAAACAGGGCTGATATTATTATTTATTATTATTATCAAATTTTAATAATTACTCTATACCATTCCTTAAACTTCATTATTCGGTGAAATTAAACGCAAATATAACCTCAGTTGTAACATCTCTATAAATATCAACATAAGCTAACGTTTCAGAAAAACACAAGAAATTTATGTCTTCAAATGTCAAGGTCTTAATTAGTATGAAAATATCAAAAAACTTTGGAAAATAAAGCCATATTTAATGCAGATTAACTTCTTTAAAGCCTTTAATACTAAAGATAATCATTTTGATGAATACCATTTGAATAATTAAAATATAATTTGAAATTTATTCGGGATTGAGTGTATAATGGAAGTGGACCTTCGTGGAAAAGCCGAGATAATGAATATTAGGAATGCTTAATTATCTATTGTATTTTCATTAGAAAAAGGTTGTGTATTTAGTCGTCTGCTGTTAACTCATTGACTGTCGTGTTTGTATCAGAATTAGTATATATTACTACGAGTTGCTCATGGCTCTATTCGTGTAGTTTAGCGTAATGAAGGTCGTTGTAAAAGAGCTGTAAATCATTTATTAGAGCCCTCCAAAATTATAGTCGTCAGATTGTTAACGCCTTCTTATAAATGCTCAGCAATTTCATCCTGACGGTAAGTGCGGTCTGGATAGAGTCGACTGACAAGAGATTATCCCTCACCAGTCGACATAATTATACTGGCCTTGGAACTAAATATATACGACCTGATTCGGAACGTGACATTTACATGGGGCTCTATGGTGGATTTTAAATCTTGTAGTGGTCGCCGGATCAAAATATCCTACCACCAATAATTGTCTGGTTTGGGAATTGAAGCCAGGACCTACCGTTACCGTCCATGTACGCTGCTACTAAACCAAGAAGCTATTAAATACAGTTAAACCAATATTTAAACCATACCCATTACCTAAACAGCTGGGTGGTTTGCGGTGATCACAGTTAATTGATTTAATTCGAATCACAGCTTAGATTAGAGATAGCTTAGTTGGGTGTGGAACGGACTGTCGGGACGAATATCCGCAGGTTCAAATCCTAAGGTCACACCTCGACTTTTCTAAAATTATCTGTATATTCTTTATGAATTATCGCTTGCTTTAACGGTGAAGGAATACATCGTGACTCGAAGACTGTCCGCACTACGCCAGCATGGTGGACTAAGGCCTAAACCCTTTTAATAGCAGAGCGTTATGTCCGCTATTATCAAACTCAAATAAAAGCAGTCAAAAGATCTTTAATTATTCAATTTGCGCGAAAATACCACATTAAAATGAAATAAATCTGAATCACAATGGGCAGGTACAAAGGGCTTTTATCAAAAGAAATATTACTTCCAAATTGAAGGATATAAGAAGACGTTTTGTCAATATTAAAAAAATCCTCGACGCCACGAGAATTCTACGGATTCCCGTTGTATTAAAATCGGGGTCTTTTTTCCGGTTTGCGATTGATGATATTTGATTAAATTTGTGTTTTCTGTATAAAATATGGAATAGTATAAAATATAGACTGGTGGTAGGCGTCTTATATGTGAGAGTCCATCTGGGTAGGTACCACCGCAATATTTATTACTGCCGCCACGCAGCAGTGTGTAGTCACTGTTGTGTTCCGGTTTGAAGGACAATGTAGCCCGTGTAATTACTGGACATAATAAGACTCAACATCTCATGTCTCAGGATGGCGAGCGCAATGGAATACCAAACAATACTTTGTAATTCAAGGTGTTGGATGGTGTTTCTACTGTTTATGGGCGGTCGTACCATCAGACGAACGGCAAGCTCATCTCGTCATTCACAGCAATAAAAAATTAGAAAATGTTTAATATTAGTTATGAGATTTGCTGGTTAGTAACACTTCTTCTTATACAATTATTATAATATCAGACCTGTGCTATGTACTTGTCCACTGCTGAGCACGGGCCTCCTCTACTACTGAGAAGGATTAGGCCTTAGTCCACTACGCTGGCCTATTGCGGACTGGTAGACTTCACACACCTTCGAAATTCCTATAGAGAACTTCTCAGATGTGTAGGTTTCCTCACGATGTTTTCCTTCGCCGTTAAAGCGAACGATAAATTCACAAAGAATACACACATGATTTTTAAAAAGTCAGAGGTGTGTGCCCTTGGGATTTGAACCTGCGGACATTCGTCTCGGCAGTCCGTTCCCCACCCCACTAGGCTATTGCCGATTTATACAGAATGCTGATATAATTATTAGCTTGAAACAATTTATAACAGATGGGTGGAATGAGTTGTATAAGCTGTTTTATTATCATCAGTTTTCAAAAACGATTCCAATCTCAATCTTCAATCCGATTCCGAGAATCAACCTATCTGAATTAAGCTGGATAAATACTTACTATATTAATTTATACATAACATCACGCATTTATCCCCTAAGTGGTATGCAGAGGCGCAACTAGGGCACCCACTTTTCGCCAAGTATGTTCCGTCCCATGATGTGATAGGGGGCGAGCCTATCGTCATATCGGGCACAAATTCCAGACTCCGGGCTAATACTGAGCAGAAAAACCCAAATATCACTTTGCCCGACCCGGGATTCGAACCCAGGACCTCAGAGCGCTTTTGTACCGGACATGCAATACAACTACGCCACCGAGGCAGTTACTATATTAATTTATTTAATCATCAGCCCCTGTAAATTAGTTTATGGTAGTTTCTGATGTTTATATATTATTATAATACATATATAAAACAAGGCTAAGAAAATTTGTGAGAAGAGAAATATTTTAAATGCATGTAAAGATTGATTGAGCTAACCATAGTTTACAAGTAACTTTATTTAACTAACACTCTTTTAATATAGCGGTAAGTTTTCCGAAATAATAGAATTAAATAAAAATAATGTAACTCATTTGTAAGCGTGTCAAAACAAACTTGTGCTCATTGGTCCAATTTTGAGATATATTGCCAAAACCGATCGGATTCGTTTATTGTAAATGATGGTATGCAACATGCTGTAAATTTTATTATAACGACCCCTTATTTAACGGAGATATAAGGGGGATAAAGATTTTTATATTAGAAATCTCTATTACATAATTATAATAATAATATAACTGGCTGATGTCCGTCTCCACTCCATAATACGTAGAACACGTGTGTTTTGGAGACCGCGTCTCGGCAAATGTAGCGTGAGACGTCCTCTGGCCAGAAGCGGGATGACTTACACAAGAAGGCCGGCAGCGACTGGATGAATAAAGCAGGACTCGAGCTCTGTGGCGTACCTTGGAAGAGACCTATGTCCAGCAGTGGACTGCAACGGGTTTATGATAATGAAGTCCGTACATTGAATTAAATTAAAACGAATATGGAAGGTATCTGTTAGAGTTACAGAAGCCAAAGCACAAAACAGTTTTTATATTTTTGTCTGTCTGTATGTTTGTATACGTATCTCGGAAAATCTACTGCATAGAAAGGTTTCGCCGACGTATTGCTAGAAGTCTAACTTAAAATGTAGACTACTTTTATCCCGATATTTGTTTCCCTAGAAACAATTGATTTGTTATCTGATTTTTAAATAAATGCCGCTGGTATCATAGAGGGGCGCTATATATTTACAGTTTAGGGACCTTTGTAGGCATAAAGATTTTCACATAGGCGAAGCCATGCGTAATACCTAGTTAACTATAAAACTCCGTACATTAAGATCGCGTTACGGCACGCCCAGATCAATTACCGCGCATTCAAAATAGATATAACAGATCGCGGTCTGTCTGTACATTGTAAGGAATGTCATAAAACAGAAAAGGGGGTGTGTAGAGAATAGTATTAGAACACAATTCAGCGATATTAGAATTGTTTTCGTCTGTTTTTAGTGCATATTTCCGAAACTACTGGACATGTTGTTTTCACAGAACATAAGACGAATAATTAAGAGAATATAGGTTATTTTCATAGCATTTTACTGCAAAACTTAGGTTCCTACCCAGGCGGACTCTTACATATGAGCGACCTACCACCATTGTTATTTTTAGAATTGCAATGGTTTTTGACATCGGTTCTTTTCGTTAAAAGTTTTGCTGTTATAACAAAGTTACACCTAAAACCCATCAGATCCCAAGCTCTAGAAATGTTGATGGTAACAGAGATAAAATTAATTTATACAATTAACGCACATCGGTGAGATTTTAGGGTTAATCCGTACGTCTCGCTAAAAGGCAAATGTTTGTATTGATTTAGCGTTGTTTGTGCCCGCCGTGATACGAGATGGTTATTAACAAAGCAAACAGCTTTCATTTTGGCGGTGTCAGAAACCTTATTTGCCTAACTTATAGAGCTAATGTTAATTTATATTGGCGGTTGTTCAGAGGTCGAAATTCGACCATCAAATTTAATGTAGCTTTTGTTCGATTCGCCTGCATGAGTGAGTTGTCTGGGATGCATTTTTCTCCTACTTGATATGTATCGCTACATTATGACCAAATTATACAATTAGTATAAATTGTAGCCTATTTGTTATTCTGATGTATAACCAATATTACTGTAAAGTTCCATCCAAATCGTTTCAGTGGTTTTTTCCTGAAAGAGGAACAAACATACATCCATCCTCACAAACTTGCGCATTTATAATATTAGTAAGATATTTGTAAGTCATATATACATAAGTAATTTTTTTTTTATTTTTCTATATGAAAATTATATCTCCTACTATTCCGTGCGCGCAATTTGCTTTAAAATGATTTTGCAGGTTTTCCTTCACGTATTAATTTTAAGATTATTTTTTTATGTCACCCTGAGTCTTAAGTTTCGAATCCCGAGTCGGAAAATTGATACTTACTTTTTCTGTTCAGTGTCAGCCTGGCCAGAATTTGTTCCCGATATGGCAATAGGCTTGCCCCCTATCACATCATGGGACGGAGGAAATTGTATGAACATTCTGCGCCTCTGCCTATATCTTCGAAAATAAAGGCGTAATGTGTGTTTGTTTTATATACCTTGCATTATAGATATAAATACTTGGCAACTATCTATAAACAGGACCAAAATATTACCAATAAAATAATTGCATTGACCTAGGAATTGAATCTAGGATCACTCGTTTCAGACTCATATAGCCACCACACAAAATACCAATAGGATAGAAAATATATCGAATTTTAAAAAGTTAATTCCAACAGAAGTGGTTAAATAAATTATTGCAGTTATTTGCCAATTCAAAATGGCCGATACACTACGAATTTGACAGTGACAATTTTATGCACGACATAACCATCAAAATAATTGCGTTTCACATACAACATGTATGGTTCGGATGCAATAACCGAAATTGGCGAGTCGAGAATGTAAACAATATTTTGTTTATTTAATTCGGTGCATGGTTCAGTTTCGTATAGCAATTTACTGTCGTTGTTTGGGCAAAATCATGTTGTGTTTTTGGAATTGTGACAGCCCTGAGTTAGGGGTGTGAAAATCTTAGTAATTTCTATTCCAACATCTTTTCTTAGTTTAACAGATTCGAGTTATATTGTAGTGTGTATGGGTTTGTGAGATAGCCCTGAGTTAGGGTTGCTTCGTGAAATCTTTAGTGTTGTATTAAAATGGCGAAGTACATGACGCTTACATGTTTCTGTCCGTCTGTCTGTCTGTCAAGGCATCTTTTCTCAGGAACGCATAGAGGTATTAAATTCAAATTTATATCAAATACTTGGGTCTACTGTGTTTTTAGCTGTGAAAAAATCAAACTTATAAATCAACGCGATCCATAGATATAACTCTTTATGTAGCTAATTTGAGATTTCACAAAGGAAACAAAACCTATAGGGTATTTCCCGTTGACCTAGAGTCATGAAATTTTACAAGACATGTTAAGGAAAAAGAAAAATCTGTAAATATTCTTTAATAATAAAGCTAATTTGTACAAAACCATCGATGCTTGAGTCCAACTCGTACTGTCCGCTTATCTCAACCTAAATTAAAATTATAATATTTTTATCAAGATGTCGAAAAAATACAAAACAAATTGACAAAAACTGGATCAAAGGAATTTTTAATGGACAAAAAATGTCTTAATTTTTTCTGAAGATGAAGTGTCTGGGGGATCAGATATATAATGGCTTCTGACGTCAGCTGATACCCTCGGGATCTGGTGAACTTAATGCAGTTTAAAAGGTGATTTTATATTAATTTCGAAGGCTTGAAATTTGAAGGTAAGTATTTATTAAACGAAGCGAGGATAGCCTAGTTGGGTATGGAACGGTCTGCCGAGACGAATGTCCGCAGGTTCAAATCCCAAGGGCACACACCTCTGACTTTTCTAAAATCATGTGTGTATTCTTTGTGAATTTATCGTTCGCTTTAACGGTGAAGGAAAACATCGTGAGGAAACCTGCACATCTGAGAAGTTCCTCTGTAGGAATTTCGATGGTGTGTGAAGTCTACCAATCCGCACTAGGCCAGCGTGGTGGACTAAGGCCTAATCCCTCTCAGTAGTAGAGGAGGCCCGTGCTCAGCAGTGGGCAAAGTATATAATACAGGGCTGATATTATTATTATTTATTAAATAATTTTTCAAAGCGAGAAATATCAGAATTATACAATAAAATCATCTGTAAGATTATTTTTGTATACTCTTTGATTCTGACTTCGTATGTAAGACTCATTGAAATTAACTCTTATGGAAGTGTATTGAAAGATTAAAGTAGCTTACGTTTTAATCTACTTCTGTCTTTTACAAGGGCGGGACAAATAACCCTGTCCCTGGTAAACGGAGTGGGGTCCTGATAATGTCGACTGACGAAAGACGATTACCACTCGCCAGTTGCATATCAGTTATATATTTACCCCTGTATTCATAGACGTTATTTATCTAAGGACGGAGCAAAACTGTGATAACAAGTCTGTTTCTCAGTGCTGACGGCATGGCAGCCTTCGCAGTGCGTAGACATAGGGCCGTTGTGATTGGCTAATATTGTTGTATCTCAATATTAGCCAATCACAACGGCCCTGTGTCTGTTTCTCTGTACTGCTGGGCACTGAGAAACAGACTTGTTATCACAGCATTACTCCGTCCTTCGATAAAAAACTTCTATGAATAAGGCGGTTAATATCTAATCCTACTATATGTGTGGCTAAAAACACTCGATTTTAATTTTAAAATACTGTTTTGTATCATTCAGTTATGTAGTTCTACCGTCAAATTACAACAGTGTTTTGGCATTGATGTGGTTAGCTTGTTAAAACTATTTCTTGCTTATAAGGCTTAATGATTCTTCTGCTATTCGCGATGTTTATGGGCAGTTATATCATCTAACTGACAGACTCGGTGGCATTGTATTGTGAGGTATAACTTCCTCTGAGGTCGCGGACCGAATCCCGGGTCGGACATTGTTGCATTGGATTTTTTGCTGCAGATTAGCTCGGAGTCTGGCATTTGTAATATGTGGATAAGACCCTTAATTATAATTTCATCAGAAGGAATACACACAGAGAAATTTGGTTGCACAAGTTGGGTCTCTGTCTACCCCTCCCGGAATAAAGACGTGAGTGTGTCTTACCTACTAGCTTGTTTGTCAACCATTGATTTAAAAAACACTTCTAAATTGTCCAACTTTTAGGCAAACAGATGGAAATATAAGATAAGGGGGAATTCTAGGGAGACCCCCCCCCTCTTGGTAAATGTATGTTTCAGTATTGTTAAGATGGATATAGGAATGAAATATTTTACGTCTTTTATGCATCATGCAAAATGAATACGATTGTTATATGTAGCGGTAATTTGTAAATTTAGACTTTTGTGAAATATCTAGATGTCAAGTATAGAGGCTGAATTGAGACTGTATGGAGAACTAGTAATTTTGAATAGAATGTATAATAATAAATCAAATTTTACCACGTCAGGAGTTTTGTTTCAACTCATCTATTATAGAATGTATTTATAAATCAAGTCCTAACTAGTTAGTGGTGTTGTTTCATCAACCGTAATGCACCTTCACTAAAAAATCGGGACTTAAAATAATAATATGCGCCCTGTATTCTGTTCTACTGGGTATGAGCCTCCTCTACTACTGTCGAATTACGACTTAATCCACCACACTAGTATTGGATTGGCAGACTTCATATACCCGCAAAATTGTTACAGACAACTTCTCAGATACGCAGGTTTCCTCACGATCTGTTCCTCTACCGCAAAAACAAGCGATAATTCACAAAGAATACACACATAAGTTTAGAAAAATCAGAAGTGTTTTTAAGTTTTGAACCTGCAGACATTCGTCTTGGCAGTCTGTTCCACTAAGTCTATCGTCGCCTACTCAAGGCATAATTACGAAAAAACAGACATTTCACACAACACCCGATTCCCTCCCTTCCCACCACATCCCGGTAAACGTCGAAAGGGAACATAAATATAGTTTTACTGCTATTTTTATGAGCTCATTCGCCGTTACGTGTGTCAGTATTAGATATTTTTTGTTAGTATCATAAAACGCGGCATTGTTATGTACGCAACATTTGACGTGCGACATGTTGTGCAACATAGCTGTATAATATATGGGAGATTTTGTAATAGAACTTACTTGAAATAAAAGGGCTACTGAGTATTTTTTTGGTTAAATATGTACCTTGTTTAGAACCATCATAATATAATAATAATACTTTATCAGCCCTGTATTATATACTGTCCCACTGCTGGGCACGGGCCTCCTACTGAGAAGGATTAGGCCTTAGTCCACCACGCTGGCCTAGTGCGGATTGGTAGATTTCACACACCCTCGAAATTCCTATAGAGAACTTCTCAGGTGTGCAGGTTTCCTCACGATGTTTTCGATCACCGTTTAACGGTGCGAGCGATAATTTACAAAGAATACACACATGATTTTAGAAAAGTCAGAGGTGTGTCTTTGTTGTTTAAACCTGCGGACATTCGTCTCGGTTGTTCGTTCCACACCCAACTAGGCTATCGCCGCTTCTAATAATATTATGATCTGTTTATATGACAAATTTCAAGGAAAAAAGAGTTTTCAATTTTATCTTTGAAATGTTGCCATCAGTGTCCAACGTTTTTTCTTTTTTCATTACTTTGAATGACGAGATGAGCTTACCGTTCGCTTGATGGTAAGCGATAAAACCGCCCATAAACAGTAGAAACATCACCCAGCACCTTCAATTACAAAGTATTAAAAAAAAAACAATATAAAAAAACAATAGGTATTGCATTAAAACGATTTTTGTAAGAGTTACTATCTTTATTTGTCAAAGTTCGCCTTAATTTAATTAATTACACATATTTTCTACATTTTATAATTAATAAAATAATACTTATTGCCTGTTTAACTTAGTCCTCACTAATATATTTTATTGCAATAAATTATAATGGAAATACAATAGTTTGTTTATCGCGGTACCATTTGGTTCTTGCAACGAAATTATTGTTCCATTTTCGAATTCAAATTCAAATAATATTTCGACGTCGAAAATAAATTATTATTTACTTTTAATTTGATTTAAATTATAAATAGTAAAATAATTGAGTGAAATCTAAAGAACTTCACAGACAGAGCGTGACCGGCTGTGACATTCGCGTCGCGTGTTAATTGTGCGTGACGGACCTAAATAAATGCAACTTAATTTCGCTCTCAAGTGCAATATCACGTGAGATGCTGTCAAATCGGCATTTTAAGATAGTCGCTATGCAATAAACCCATATAAACATTTCAAAAGATGTTTTGGATTACAATACGTGGCGGATTTTGACAGCTGTCTTTTGTTTATGTAACAGCGACTGAGTTGAGAACACGCTCTTAAACGTCAACTTAAGCTTATTTTGAATAGTTAGTGGTTAAGATTTGATTAAATAGCCGTCAATAACATCACCGGCTTCCTAGTTTAAACCTTATTAAGAGGCAAGATGGCGGGTTTTGACTCACAGCTGATCGAGTAAATTTGTGTTTTAACTTAGCATAGTTTTACGAATTTTTTATAAGTAAGAATGTTAATGTGTACTCAAGATCTCACTTATAGGTGAGATTGATTTATTAATAGACATTAGAAAATGTATCGATGACGTCACAAAGAAACTCCTATATGGAGCTTGTGGTTTGACTCGCACGCGCACATCACGCGACGTGAATATCACGCCTAACCACGCTCCATGTTCGACGAGGATTTTTTTTTGCTTTGAATGACGAGACGAGCTTGCCATTCGCCTGATGGTAAGTGATACGACCGCCAATAAACAGTAGAAACACAAACACCTTGAATTACAAAGTATTGTTTGGTATTCCACTGCGCTCGCCATCCTGAGACATGAGATGTTAAGTCTTATGTCCACTAGTTACACTGGCTACAATGTTCTTCAAACCGGAACACAACAGTGACTACACACTGCTGTGATTGAATGTCCACGTCGCTACTAGTTTAGTCTCGTCCGTACATAGTTAAATCATAAATATAAGTATACAAAGGTATTAAATAAAACTATTTTACGAATTTTATCACGTTTTTTTATATTTTATTTCCCCGACGTTTCGAAGACTGCAACCTTCATGGTCACAGGGGAGACTGACTGACTGAATCCGTCTCGTGACCAATGTAAAATAGTTTTAATTAATGTAAACATAAGATATAATTTTCTAAAAGTACTATAATTAACAGTTCGCCCCGTGACCAACGTAAAATAGTTTTAAATAATGTAAACATAAGAAATATTTTGCTAAAAGTACTATAATTAACAACATATTTACCTAAATACTGCCAACGTAAATTAATGGAATAATAATTGGTTAGGTTATCACGTGTAAATGGTACTTCGATATACAAAGTTTTTATTTAATCAAAATTAAATCTACATTATTTACAATTAATATTTACAATTTTTTACAATATTAAATATTTAAAATGTAACAGAAATTAAATTAATTTGATATATTTGAATTACAATTCTTAATATTTTCTATTAATTAATTGAATCTATTGCACTTTTAATAAAAACAATTTTAATAACATTATATTAAAAAAAAATCAAATTACATTAAAATTGCGCCACATTCCAAAAAGATAATATAAACTTCAGACGAAAAAGATTTTTTTCTTCATTCAATTTCAATTTATACTTCATTAATTTACATACTTTTTTCAAATATGTTTTAACTATAAAATTAGTTATGAATTTAATATTCTAAGACATAATATTTAAAACAAAGAACATGTTCTTTTTTTAAATAAAAACATCCATGCATTTCGAATTGACAAGTCTAGGTATTTCTGTAACCGAAAACATAATAACGAAGTACTTCGTAAACTTGCTACAGTGTGCTATAAACTTTATACCAGGTGTCTTAAAAGTTAACGATAAGCCAAAATGAAGGTTACAAATAAGGTGCGTTATAAATTTTGGATACTCTGTTTATGTAGAATAAGGGTCACACATTTGGGTACAAACTTTAAAACATAATAGGTATTTTTTATCGCAAATTAAATATATTAGTCTAAAAACAACGTCTGAAGTTTTGTTCTCATTTCAAAAAGTAATAAAAATGAGAGTCAAATATATTTTTTAGAACGTCTTTAAAAACCAAAGGAAATATCTGGAGTGACTTCATTAATATTTTAATAAAACCTTGGCGGATAAAATTGAATATACTTTAATCCCTTTGACGAATTACATGATTTTTATATAATGAAGAAGGAATTCTTAAAATTTTTAATACGGAATTCGGAAAGATAATCTTTAATTTTCTCTTTTACACTATACTAGCATTCGCATGCGGCTCAGCCTGCTTGAAAAAGGTTTTCCGGGATAAAAAGTAACCTAAAGCACTTAGGAGTAATGTAGTTTTCTATTAGTAAAAAAAAATCAGAAGCGGTTTAGTAGTTCCTGAGTTTAGCGCGTTCAAAAAAACAAACTCTTCAGCTTTATATATCAGTAAAGAGTATAGATAATACTGGCCATGAATGAGCGTGATTTTAAATAAAGAATAGGAATTTCTTAAATTTAAAGATGGAATTTCGGAATAGGCAATTTCGTATTTTAAAATATATTTTCTTTTTCGTTTCAAATGTAAAAGAATTATTTGTTATTAAATATTATTTGCTAAATGGAAGCATGTTTTTATTTTTATTAATAATATTATTATAATGGGTATTAAAATAATCACAAACCCTGAAAAGTTTTGAAAAGTAAAATGTATGTAATTATTGTTACCTATTTTAAAGGAAGGAAATATAAAATAAGTATGTATGTGCATTTAATAATAAGCTCTGAGCAAGATCACAATGCACCAAGCTGTAATATTGCTCTATCTAAATTGATTTTTATAAGTTGCAGCAACTGTTCATTACTTTAGCAATTAAGTTGATGCAACTGTCAATTTTATAGTAATTTTGATACTGTTTATGGGTAGCCATCAGGCGTCTCGTCATTCAAAAAAACAAAATATAGTACGTGAAAATAGAATCTAAAAAGGATAGCATTAACAAGTCCCGGTTTCAATGTTAGTTTGGTAAGTGTTTGAACAAATATTGGTTCAAACGTTTGTTTGGTTGGTAGATTGAATCACAGGTTATAAAAATAGACGTGAAAAATAGTTGAATGTAGATTATTTTTGATCGAAATGTTATTGCGACATAACTGATATTTTTTTTTATATTTATGTGTTGTTTTATACAGTATTTTTGAGATAAATTTTCAGAAAATAAATTGGAATATAACTGAAAATACATACTATGAGCTTACTGTAATCAAAGTAAAAATCTAGATTTTTGTGACAAATAATTAACCATTAGATACAGTTTTATATATTTTGTTTAATATTAGCTTGCTTCCCTATTCACCCATTTCGTGGCTGTAATTAAAACTAATCCACTAAAATTGACACTAGAATACAACGTGTACACTAGCGAATAATAAAATATACAGAACATTTTAAAACATACGGAATGTTCCAAAAAATAGGGTTCATTGAAAATCTATAAAAATAACATTTAGACTTGCATATTTTGTGATGTTTGGTGGTATACCGATATTTTTTTTATCAATATGATTTTTTATAAAAATTCTAAAATTATATAACTATTACTACGCTAGTAAATAAGATGATAATATTTGAGATGTGCATCATTCCAATGACCTTAAATCATGCCTAATTTACTAATATTATATTTATATTCTGCTATAATTATAACGTAAAAAATTTCACGTTCTCGCAAAATAATACTAGAAATCTTTATTGGAGATGCTTCTAACAGTGTTATATTTATGGATTTCCACTGAACCCTATTTAATAGAGCATCCTGTATAACGAACACATTAATTAACAATAACCTTAACTAGTACGTTGTCTACTCGTTCCTGTATAAAATAGATCCTAGGCAGATGGTACAGTGAGTTGGAAATCTTAAAAGTGTTATAGAAAATCTTTAAATCATTACTTTTTCTAAAAAAGAAACTAAACGTGTACATTTTATTTTACAATTTCTAATTTATTAAAAACAGTAACTTATTGGAGATATAAAATCGCAGTGATTATGGATAAATAGTTATTCCTGAGAAGGTTATGCACTCATAAAAAAAATAAAAAATATTCCTTATTTTACAAGCATATAAATGAACTGCTCTAAACAACAATAAAAAAACAATTGATTTTTTTTCTCCTCTCTTTATCATCTAGTCTTTACTTTAAACTGATTTTGAAAAGAGCAACACCAGAGTTTCTTGCCCGTTCTTCTCTGGTGAGAACTTCCGAACTGGTAGTAGAGTTAATATTGACGGAATCTAAATAATGTATAACATTTTATTCAAATAAATCATTTCATTTCATAATAGAATGGTACGTTAACACAGACCATGTAGAAAGGACAATGTTTTTTACCATACGCGCATGGGAAAGTGACTCCACTACACCTGATGGTAAGTGGAGTGGTCCAATAGTGACTGACTAGAGATGAGCCCTCGGCAGTCACAATAATGCCTGTTGGAACTGGACATACACAGGCTGATCCCGGAACGCGACAAACATAGGCCACTATGGCGGGTTTTAACACCCTGTGTACGGTTGCTATCCGGGCGGATATATAATATATCATATCAGCAAATTGTATCTACATGACCAGGATTATGCTGTATGTTTATCAACTTACTGTATTTTTGAACAAACGGTCCCATTCGCTTTTTTCGATCTGTCGCATAAATGGACCAATCAGAACAAAGTATTTTTGACGTTTACAAATGAGTTATTTTGATTGGTTCTTTGTCGGAATCGGATTAAATATCGAGATGGAGGTTTTATTTAATTGCTAATAATGACGAGATTAGCTTGCCGTTCGCCTGATGGTAAGCGACACAACCGCCCGTAAACAGTAGAAACACCATCCAACACCTTGAATTACAAAGTATTGTTTGGTATTTTGCGTTCGCCATCCTGAGACTTGAGATGTTATGTCTCATTATGTCCAGTAGTTACACTGGCTACAATGTCCTTCAAAGTGGAACACAACAGTGACTATACACTGCTGCTTGGCAGAAATAGACATTGCTATGGTGCCCAGACGGACCTGACGGAGCCTGGAGAATAGATGTAGTTTCTACGGCAGATTTATGTTGTATCCTTCTCTACTTTATGAACTATCCATGACTCGAGACTTGAGCCAACTATGCCAGTTTCTCATTTCGCTGTACAAGTCGATACAAAATGGCGGGAGCTTTCAGTTGAAAACAATAAATGGTGTAAGAGTTTCTATTTACTATTTTATTGCTTATGCTGTTAAAATAACTATAAAATACGTTTTATTCTCAAACTTTAATTGTGAATTTGTTTCTTTTCGTGTTGAGTGGAGTAGAAACATTGTTGCCGTGGTTGCAACGTGGATTTTAAAGCAAAGGTTTTGTGCGGTCCAAAGAACAATCAATGCATTTATTTTCGTTTCAATTCAAACAACATGACCATTTCTGATCTATTGTAACTTGGTTTAGTAATAATAATATCAGCCCTGTATTATGTACTGTCCCACTGTTGGGCACGGGCCTCCTCTACTACTAAGAGGGATGAGGCCTTAGTCCACCACGGTGGATTAGTGTGGATTGATAGACTTCATACACCCTCAAAATTCCAATAGAGAAGTTCTCAGGTACGCAGGTTTGCTCACCATGTTTTCCTTCACTGTTAAAGCGAGCGATAATTATTCAAAAAGAATACACACATAATTTTAGAAAAATCAGAGGTGTGTGCCTTGGAATTTGAACCTGCGGACATTCGTCTCGGCAGTCCGTTTCGCACCCAACTAGGCTATCGCCGCTATTGTTTCGGTTTAATAAGTTTTGTTTATATTATAGCCCGATCAGGAAAACAAAAACCTCGTCATGATGTGGTAAAACAGGGAACTAATTCATTATACTGACGTTAACTTTAAAATTTATAAGCAAAAGTAGTAATACCAAATCAGGTTTATTTTCCTGGTAAATGTATATATTCTACATCTGCAATTGCAATAGATATAATACTCAGTTGCTAGTGGTATGATATTTTATATCCGCCCGTAGCGAGCACCGTACACAAGGTGTTAAAACCCGCCATATTGGCCCACGTAAGTGTGTGGCGTTCCGGGGTCAGCCTCTGTATATCCTTTTATAAATAGGCTGACGTAGTATTCACTAGCCAGGAGTTAAGATCTCGTCTGTCAACATTTCGACCCCACTCTTATTATATAAGTTCAGATAATAATGTAGAAAGTACTATTGTAGGTAGTCAAGACTAAATGAAACTTTAAATTTGTAGTACGAGTGTTATCTTTATGTCAATTTTTAATCATAAAAAGTTTTCTTGTCAATGTTTCTCCTTGGTGATTCCCTTAGGCATATCACTCCACTGCGTCTGATGATAAGAATGGAGTCCAAAAAGAATATCGATTTATGAGAGGTATTCCCTTAGTCGATGATTGTTATTTCTATGGTTGAAGAATTCATTTACCACCATGGGTTCGTAGTCAAGATGGCTTTCTACAACCGTTAATGCTAAAAAATCAAACAATAATGACATATCGTATCGATAAGTCTATCGCTAAAACATACCATCCTCATACATATTGTTAAAGTTAACGATTGTCAAACTGAACCTTTTTATTGCAGCGTCAACGATTGCAAAAAGACTTCTCTTCTACATCCCCAGAACTATTTTCCAGATTAAAAAGACTAACTTTCATCCATAATCACTGCATAATTAGAGTTCAATATCAATTGGTTAATTTTCATCTAAACCCGTCTATCGTGCTTGTGGAGAGAGTTGCTAAGGTGCAATACAGCGAGATGAGGAGGTTGACAGAGAGTGCGCAAGGCGATGCTGTGTTCGCGTTACCGTGCTGCATCGCTGCTGGGTGCTCGCCTGTTGACAAAAACAATCTATTAGATGATGTTAATAATAATAATAATAGGCAGGCGTCCCGTTGTCTCAATCAATAGCCCAGCAACCAGTCCAGCTAGATCCCATCCATAGACCCAGTATAATTCCTATCTTTTCTGCAATAGTCCCTGCACCTTGCAAGGGCTGTCTTTGGCTGTATTTCCTCCATAAGTACAGACAGAGAGAGTACTCGCAAGGTGTATAAACCCCAACTAGAGTAATGTATCTTAAAGGGGCCTCTACGTGTTGGATCCATGTCCCTACGCAAGCCTTCCAAAAGGACCGGCCTTTATGCCGTGATTTCCCGTAGGAAAGATACAACATAATAATAAATTTATTTGTATTAAAACAGACAAATGTTACAAAATTCAGTTGGTGTACAAGTGTTACAGAGTAGTTAATTGCATTAAATTTGTCACGATAAGAAAATGATCTGCTGATACCTATGCTAGGAGAACCTGTGTTATAGGTATCAGTGAAACCTCCAGCAAAAAAACAAAACATAATGTTATTGAAGTACTCCGATTTAGGTAGTGGTACTTGGGTAGTGTTATTACTGATTCTTTGAAGTAACGGTATTGTTTATTATGACTGCCTTGGTGACGTAGCTTCACATATTAAAATTCTGCGCAAGCGATGCGCGTCAGTGTTAAGCAGGGTTCGGGCCAGTGACAACAGGCTCTTAGCCATAATAGTTTACAGGCTGGATTGCGAATAAATTAGTCAGAGGATTAAACTTCACACAACAATAATAATAATATTATAGTATCATACTAATGTAGTTATTTAAGCTTACTAACATTATGGACTATAACTGTCGGTCTGAAATAAATAAATTATTTCAATAGGGAAGATGGTTGGAAGCTTGCACAAGCCTGGTATCCAGTTTTACTTTTAATGAAATCGGAAACCAAAAGACCGGCCGCCATATTTTAAGACACTGTGAGCTCATTCTGCGTAGATCGGACCAGCAAGAGCAAAAAAAATTAAAAAATTATATAATTGTAAAATGTAGGTAGATATTATAACTTTGACTTTACTGGAGTTTTAGTAATTGATTTAACTTCAGTTGCATTCACAGTTTATTGCTCGTATTTCATACACAACATAACTTCCCTAGAGATTTGAAGAGAAATGAATATAATAATAATAATAATATCAGCCCTGTATTATAAACTTGCCCACTGCTGAGCACGGGCCTCCTCTACTACTGAGAGGGATTAGGCCTTAGTCCACCACGCTGGCCTAGTGCGGATTGGTAGACTTCACACACCTTCGAAATTCCTATAGAGAACTTCTCAGGTGTGCAGGTTTCCTCACGATGTTTTCCTTCACCGTTAAAGCGAACGATAAATTCACAAAGAATACACACATAATTTTTTAGAAAAGTCAGAGGTGTGTGCCCTGGGGATTTGAACCTGCGGACACTCGTCTCGGCAGTCCGTTCCACACCCAACTAGGCTATCGCCGCTAGAAATGAATATGCGAGATACAAAACATTGGCAAATTATTTGTTAAAAGAATTCTCAAGCGTTTGTTAAATTCATAATTAGAAATATTAATTAATAATTTTATAGAAAATGTATTTTTAATATTTATTTTACTTTAAGTATGGAAACGATCATGTTATGTTCGTTGTATTGCCATTTTAAATTAAATTTAAGACGGCGTAAAGCCTTTAATAATTATAACATTATGATTATTTTAAATACATTCGAAGTTTTTTATGCTTTTCATAATGTTTTACGAATATGTAGCCACCTAATTGAATCTTCTTTATATGACACAAAGATAACCTCCAAAATTATAACCTGATTTTTTTTAAACTGCCTGCAAAATTGAATCTAAAACATAATATTTCAAGATTTCGAACTCTGTATTTAAATATATTTTTCTATAATAGACACAGAAAAATTTACTAACAAAAAATATTTGGCAGTTCGCTATTTTTATTTAATTTCTGTTATGTCCACGCGAAACACTAGGGAATTATCTTTACAACATTTACAAGACAGACTGTCTGGGTTGATATAGAATGTATATATATCTAGACTATACGAAAGGCTAACAAAAAATAACTTTGTTGGTGCGTTTTCTAAGCTCAGTTTGTCTAGAAGACCAAAAATCTCTTTTTATCTTCCAATGACTTTCAAATGTCCAAGGTCGATAGCGTATGCATTCTCAACGTGTGTAGCCTGTGGTTTGTATTTGACTATTACTTATACCATCAGATGATCCACCTGCTGATCTTTCATTCTAATTTAAAAAATCCACCACCTTCTTTCGGGACTATTGCGAAATAAAACCGTTTGTAAACTATAAGTACACATTTTCAAATTTTGAATTTAATTCTAGAATGCTCTTGAATTTTAATTAAAAACATATCACACGATCTCCACTAAAGTCATTTATTCCAATTTTAAATTTGATTTTAGAATATTCTAGTAAGTTAATTAACAAACATATACCGCAATACGAGATAGCTGATTCGATACTTTTTAACTCAGCATAACGAGTTTTTCGCTCCTCAATCGTGTTCTTTTTCAAACTGCTTTGATGTTCGGTGTTATTTATTTTTCGATCTCGCAAATGCTAGATTTTCGTTTCCTAAGAAACTACAATTCTCGTGTTCGCGTTACATAAAATAACTTTAAATCCAATTTGTAGGAGCTTTGAGTGAGATTGCAAAACTTAACACTGACTTGCGATTTCGTAACACATTTATTTGATCAGCAAATTGTAGTTTATTATAATGATTTATTTTAAACAATTTTACCCGCAGAGTTTTCAGATGTCTGCTTTGTAATACTCCTAAACTAACATTAGAAGAATAATTATGGTTTTCGAGATAAATCCTTTTATTACTATTGTGCGACCTAATACGATTTTCACTTATCTAAAAGGAGTACTTTACAGAAGTAATGCAGTATATTCCCGCTCTGAATGGTTAATTTCTTACTCCTAAAAGTCAGTCAAAATTTTTTGATATGTTAAAATCCCCCTAAATTTAGAGAGAGAACCCCCAACTGGCAAGTGTTTTTACGCGCAAATCATTTCGAATTACAAATCTATGTCCATTAAAAGCAACAAATTAGAACTTGGAATTACATTGCGGGGTATTGCTCCCTATAATAATATTAGAAGTCTCATAATGCAAAGTAATTACGCTGGCTAAGTCTTTCAAATCGAAACACAGTGCTTGGTCAATGTTTCTTGGTGCCAGAAGTTGCGGTGGTATCTTCTTTAGCCTCAATTTTAGTTTTTCGCGCGGAAACTGAGATTATCACTACTGCCCAGCTTCAGGATGACCTAGGTGGTTATATTGAGGTCACCAGTCCTACAACCCAGTAAGCTGTCCGAAAAGAAGTAACTAAATAGGTTTAATATTTATATGAATGTATAGATCGAAATATAAATATTTTCCAGATTTTATAGCAGTTTAACATTCTTTTTTAATTTTCTGTCGAAGTTTCAAAAACTATGCCGGCTTCATGGTCAGGAAGTGGATTCGAAGCGTCGAAAGAAAATTAAAATAAAAAACCGCGTTAAAATCCGAAAACTCTATTACGATAAATAAGTTTTCTAAAAAAAAATATCATACTAAGTCTTTCATCCTTGATGAAATAGTAGTCTATTTCGTCTACTCGACTGTATTGTTGTAGTATATTGAGCAAACAAACCCAACAGTATAGTCGAGTTTTTCTAGTGAATAAAATGTTTTACCATTAATAACATGCACGTTGACCGAAGCCGCTTCGGCCATAGTGGGCACGCAGCTGTAGTTCCCACTGTCTCCCGGCAGCAGCTTGTCTATGGTCAGCCGTGACGTCAGCTGCTCGGTCCACTCCGTCTTCAGTCTGATCCTCGGCTCCTCTATCTCGTTCTCTTCTACTTCTTTATATTCTATTATATTTGATCCTGGAACAATGTTTAGTTATAATCTCTTTGTCTTTACATATTTATTAAGGACGTGTCCAGGGTTGTTTCTTTAGAAATTACTAGATAGCAACAGGGTTTTACTTAGGTATTCTTAGTTGGAATCGCCGACTAACAATATGTGAGTGAAACAATGTTTTCCATACCAAATTTCATAAAAATCCCTTCAGTAGCTTTTGAAAAAATCGATAACATACAGACAGACACTGGACTTTGGTTTATAATATATATGTCAAAATAGTATAAAAAACGTTAAACATCCCCTTGTTAATCGTTAGCATTATGCCGCTAAACATAAAGCCGATAAATCAACAACACAACTTGAAAATAAGCTTAAAGCAAAATCACGTGTACGCAAAAAATAAGTGAAGAATTTAATTATAATGTAAGTTTGAGTTTGAATTTAGAAAATTTATCATAATTAAAATTAATTTGACGCTCAGCAATTTATCAAATTAAATATTTGAACACAATAAAACATAACAGAACAATATTTTGTTAATATAAAATATTATTGCTTAATATAAAGTAATTATAAAATATTATTGCTAATAATTATTATAAATATGAAAGTGAGTGAAGAGGGTTTGGTGTTAGAAGTGAATGCGTAAACCGTTGTTTAAATTTGAACATTAATTAACATTAAAATAGAGGCTAATTTTTATTACCTCACGTATGAAGGAATTAAAATTTCATTTTTATTCTCTTAAATATTTACTTTTACGACAGCAAAACCTGCTTGATACTAAAATAAAGTTTGGATATAATTTCTTGAACTACTGTTCCGACTTTGGAATTTCTTTGTCAAAGAAAAAGCTACTTTATTCCTGAGTGCTATAAGGTTATTATCTCGGTATATTTTTTAATGCAGATATATTTCTAATATTAATTTACTGTCATATAATCTCGAAATGATCCTGGTAAGAAAGTTATAGCATAATTACGCTTATTAATTAATGTTTTCTTCTTATTTTTTTATTAACAGTCTTAATAAGACTGTACTTGACAACAGTTACTACACTGGTGCTTGGTGGCAGAAATAGATTGCGGTGGTACCTACCCAGGCGGACTCTCCAATATGAGAGCTACCATCAATGACTTTGTTTTCTTTAAATGGTTCTTTTTCTTTTTCTTGTTCCTACACTTAGCAATTTGAAGCACATTACTCCTTAAGCATTGTCCGTGGGAACGGTACCCAAAGACGATTTCACCATCTCTCTACCAACCTACGTAATTTTAGTTTTTCAATTAAATATACAGTTTGCTTTATCGCTGTTGAATTATTTACGAGCGGAGAAACTTTAGGAGTTTCCTCGTTGCGTTTTGTCAGGGTTCCGTACACTAAAGCTGGATACCGGACCTTACTATCGCAAATTAACATTAAGGAATTAAAATTACAGACAACTAGTTTTTGAACATGAACAGTTTGAACTCTAAAACTGAGAGATATAAGAGCTACCGCAACAAACATTGATTCAAGTACCAATAATATTAACTATCACTGACAAGGGAACGTTTAAGTATTGGTAGAATATAATAATATCCGCCACGATAGCGATCACCATACTCAAGGTATTAAAACCCGACATAGTGGCTGAGAGCCGAGTTCCGAACACATGCTCTACACACGGCATACCAACTAAAACTCCATGGTAGCTCTCTTCGGCGTATTTAGGACTACGGTCTTCCTCTGACGGAAATGTCTAAGTCGTCATCCGCAGCCGCCCCTGCACGTTGCAGTGAACTTTACTACTTTATCTTCTATTAAATAATAATAAAGATAAAACTGTCGTACTGAACCCTCAACACGCGGCCTCACTCACGCTCGCCCTCTTCAACTTCTCCCAAGTTTTTATTGTGAGCGAGGAAATCATTGGACTCCTTTGTTTTCTTATGCATTTCTTTGACCTGTGTCTTTAAGGTTCATTTTATCGGGAATCTGTTTTTAAGAGCTAACATTTACTGCACTTGCAGTAGCGTTTGAGTTTAACGTTATGAATAATGTCAGATCATTTGCGTTGGCAGCAAGTTTGAACTGAGAACTGTGAGGTTTTGGATTCGATTACTTGGAAAGATGAAATTGGTGTTTCTTTGATTCTAACGCCTTTCTTTACTAAAATTTTGGTCATGAATAAGCTAATGTCGTTTGTGAATAAACTATTTTAAGTAGGATATAATATTTTGTATCCACCTGGAATGCAAGTACCGTCCACGAGGTAGCAAGCCTGTTGTAGTGGCCAACGTGAGCGTTTCAGGATCAACCTTCCTATGACATACAGTGGAGTCGCTTTACTGATCCCTATAGAAAATAATCTAAACCCGAACGCTTAATATGACTAAAATACATACCCTTATACCAAAATATGGTGCCGAGGTCATGCGGACCCTGGCTCAAGATGCAGGTCAGCGCCAACGAGCTGCCGGTTTTCACATACAGGTCTACAGGACCCAAGATGTGCGCCTTCGCTTCTGTTTAAACAAAAACGGTTTTTATATTTAGACACCAAAGTCGGTTATGACAAATTAGGTCAGATGTAACTTCGATACCACTTTGAAAGTCTATATGGATACTGTTGTAAGTAATAGATATATATCGACGGGTGAAAGGCTAATTGTCTTAAGCGATATTTATTACGACACTAAGTTTCATACATATTTAAAATCAGCACTTTTTTATACTTTTTTTTTTTAAATTTGTTGAATTTTTTCGAAAAAATGTCGGTTAAGTCATAACTCTTCAACCGTCGATATGTTCTAAGTTATTAATAAAGTTGAGTAAAAAGATGTGTTATTGACACGAGTGTTTATTTCGAAGTAAGAAGGAACTAAGCAGACAAAACAACAGAACACACAAATGTTTATAAATATAGAACTCATCAAAATTATATCGACGGTCGAAAGGCTTTATGACTTAAGCGACAAGTAATAAAAAAAAAAAAATACTAGTTTAAAAAAACAAAGAAAAAAGTGCTGATTTTAAATATGTATGTAACTTAGTGTCGCCAAAGTATATAGAAAGAAAGAAGAAAGAAAAAGAGCCTTATTATTGGCGCAAAATGCAGTTATAAAAAATTAAGTAATTTTTTACATTTAACATAACGTGCCAACAATGGGCCACTCATTCAGCTTAATACTGCTCCAATACAGCTGCAGCGCTGGTTTTTTAATGAGAAGCCCAAGTATCGCACGAATGTCCATTCGATATACAAACTGGAAGTATAAATACACAAATAAATAAACAATATTTAACACAAACCAAACAAAAAGAAAAAACAGACAAAAACAAAGTTTTGTTCGCTTAAATCAATAATAGTTTTTCAACAGTCTATATAGTCACAACAAAGGTTACAATCTTCAGCAGCTACTATCCTCATAAGTATCTCTTCCCCTTCGTTTTGGGTATGGTTGGATATAAATTACTGCAAGTTCGTTAGTGGTTTTCTCAACGATTCATATCTACTCCACGATTCAATAATCTCCGATCACGTCATGGACCTTTATGTCATGTGCCGCCATCCTTCCATGATTTTATTTATTTATTTAAGGACCTCCAGCGAAGGATACACGGCATATAATAAATACAATGTCGTAAGTATTTGTACAATTAACAATGTGACGTGCCTCTTCAACGATTTTGAAATATGACACATTGTCCATCGTAGGATACTCTCATACGACCATTTTTTTGAAACGATCCAAATCGCAATGTTCAATCCGATCCGAAGAGTAAACCAAAAAAGAAGTCATTTATAAGCAATTAAAAAAATCTTTATTTTGCTTGGTCCATTTTCATGATAGATTGAAACGATTATATAAGTATTTAAAAAATCTGTTCCGATTCGTTTGGTATCGCGATCGACCAAAAAAACTATTAGGATCATTGAAAACGGCGGTTAGGCAGTTAATCTGCCATGAATGTATCACCACGCAAAACTTCAATTACGAAGCAATGTTAAAGAGATTTTGAATATCTATTAGGTATCCGATTTAATTTATCACATAGCAACTCACGATGATGTTTCAAAACAGGGAAATCAATACTAAAACCTTCTAAACATAAGCTTGCTTTGTCCTTGAAGGGTTAGACAGAGGTACAAATAACCGTCCATTTAGTCGAGCATTATATGTATTTCGTGATGCTATGACTATCCGTACGTTTGTAAATTGGTTGATTACGAGCTTATTAAAACAATCTTTCTTTTAATCTTTATAATTCTTCTTTTAAAAGCAATTTCTACGTCATATTGTTCAAAGTAACTAACTCTTCCGTGCACACGCACATAGCCTCTTTCGCTCATCCGTATATCTCTCTCACTCGACTAGGTTCCATATTGCATTCAAAACGTCCTTCTCGTATACCACCATACTAAATTACATATAAAAAATGTCCTACATGGATGTAAGTATGTGCGTGAGCTCAACGCCACATCAGAAAAAAATCAAAGATTTTTTTTTTCGAAATAAAATTTCACAAAAAGTTGTCCGGTATGAAAATCGAACGAAAGCCACGACTCACAATGATGTCACGAAACTAATATACCTTCAGAAACTCAATTTAAAATTCAAATTATCCACCATAATAACAGAAAGGTTGCGCAGAAAGCTCATTATGCCGTGGAATCTTATATCACACACGATAATACCTTGAATACAGAAATATGTTATATATTCTCATTTTTCTGCGTAATTTGGAACGGTTTTCGTTTTTAGGCAACGTGGAGTTTAATAAGGGTATAGGTAATAAGAGTTTAGTTGAAGGTGTTTTTGGTTTGGGATATTAAGGGCTGTAGATGGATAGATTATCAACTTTAGAATCGGTACTTTCATATAAGTTAACGATCGTAAAATCTGTTTCGATTTGTATGTCTACTCGATTTAAGTTTTCTGAGTCAATTTCGGTATATTTGCATCAGTAGTACTAAGCGATTGTTAACTTGTGTCAAGATTACCGTCCAAGGATATCCATTTTAGACTCCGAGCAAAAGGCTTTGAGTATTCACTCCATAAATATTTTGTGCATGAGTTATATCCAGAATATGCACACAATTACAAATAATTTGAATAGACTGATCCCGGAACGCATCACTTACATGATCTACGATGGGTTTGACATCTTGTGTACGACGGTCTATCTAAACAGGATACAACAGGACAAACATGGATGGAGTCCCCAAGGTAAGCGAAAGCGTGGCCGTTTCAAACAAACCTGGCGATGCTCTGTGATCGATGAAGTGGAAACTTGGGAAGACTGGGAATGAAATCAAATACGAAACTCAAGATTGATCGAAATGAGAGTCACTAAGTACTACTAAGCGAGTTACTAATAAGCGGTGATAGCCTAGTTGGTTGTGGAACGGACGGCCGAGACGAATCTCCGCAGGTTTAAATCCCAAGGGCACACATCTCTGACTTTTTAAAAAAAATATGTGTGTATTCTTTGTGAACTAACACTTGCTTTAACGGTGAAGGAAAACATCGTGAGGAAACCTGCATAACTGAGAAGTTCTCTTATAGAAATTTCGAGGGTGTGTGAACTCTACCAATCCGCACTAGGCCGGCGTGGTGGACTAAGGCCTTATCCCTCTCAGTAGTATAGGAGACCCGTGCCCAACAGTGGGACAGTATATAATACAGGGCTGATGATGATGATGATGAGAGTCACTGTGGAAGTGGCCCCGTCCAGGGGATATAGTATGTAATAAATAATGAATGTACGATGTTCGCTATCCGTGCAGATACAAATACCACTGTAAGTGTATCAATCAGTATTTAATTTTCATTAAACAAACAAATCACGCATTTATCAGTATGCAGAGGCGCAACCAGGGCACCCAGTTTTCGCCAAGTGTGTTCCGTCCCATGATGTGATAGCGAGCCTATTGCCATATCGGGCACAAATTTCTGACTCCAGGTTGATACTGATCAGAAAAAAACAAATATCACTTTGCCCGACCCGGGATTCGGACCCAGGACGTCAGAGCGCTGTCGTATCGCGCATGCAGCACAACTACGCCAACGAAGCAGTCATTAATTAATTTTCTTTACGTAAATATTTATAAAGAAAATACATTTAGCTAAATCAGCGTCTAGAAAATTCGACTCGAGATTGTGTAGCGTCTGCTAAAGCCAAACATAGAGATTAAATATGTTTAACTTACATCTTTATATAGAATTTATTTATTTTGGAGTAAAGAAAATAAAACCACCTTCTAAATAAATTAAAAAAAAAGTTCACATAACAGATATATACCGGTTACCAATTTTGGAATCGGTGACTAACTAATTACCCACCTAGAAATATATTCTTTTGATAAAAAAATATTTTCCAATTCTATTCAGAAATGACCGAGTTCTGAGGTAACAAACACTACAAAAAAGTAACACATCCAATTGATACTCTTCTTCTTGTTTTGTAGTCGGTTCAAAATTAAATGGAATACCAAAAAAACTGACTTCAAAAACCACTACAATGAAAAAATAAACTTAACACTGATGTAATATAATCTTCTTTCCAAATCGAGTTTTTATGTTTATATGAAATTAAATATTTTTTCGAGACGGTGTCTGATTAAACTGAACACCATTTTTATATTTTTGTTTATTACTTAGCTTAGTTGATAATTTAACTTCGACGAGGACAGCGCATTGCGCTCTACGTTCGGCACTTTAAATTCTAAAACATTGAATGTTATGTTTCATACTGGCTAATAATAGCTACTATTCCTTCAAACCGGAACATAACAAAGCATGCTAAATGTTGCTGGTAGGATATATTTTATATCAGATAACGACTACCGTACACAAGGTGTACTTGCAACAGTGCCCCACGTAAGTCGCGTTCCGGTATCAGTCTGTGTAGGTCCCAACAGGCCGACAAAATTGTATCGACTGTCGAATGGTAATCATCTCTCGTCAGTCGATATTCCATTGGTCTCCATTAACCATCAGGTGTAGTGGGTCACTTTACCATGCCTCTATAACACAAAATGTATCGATGCTTTCAGCAGGGCTTTTAAATACAAAAAAACATGTGATCAGCCTGTGTATGTCCGGTTCCAACAGGCCGGCACAATTATATTTTTAAGTACAGATCCCGCTGTACTTAAAAATATAATTGTGTAGGTACAATAGCGCTCTGAGGTCCTGGGTTCGAATCCCGGGTCGGGCAAAGTGATATTTGGGTTTTCCTACTCAGTATCAGCCCGGAGTCTGGAATTTGTGCCCGATATGGCGATAGGCTCGCCCCCTATCACATCATGGGACGGAACATACTTGGCGAAAAGTGAGTGGCCCGAGTTGCGACTCTGCATACCCCTTCGGGGATAAATGCGTGATGTTATGTATGTAGATCCCGCTGTCAATACCGAGGGAAACCTGCGAACGGTATACTGGTTCCCCCCCGGCGTAACGACTGCGGGGCCCTGGAGGAAGAGAGGAAGAGGAGAAATAGGGGGGAAAGGAGGGGGAAGGAAGAGGAAGTAATAGGATGGGCGGAGTGAAGAGGAGGGGAAATGTTCAACGAGTCCCTATCCGACCCCCCATGTGAACTTGGCCGGCACAATTGTATCGACTGTCGAAGGGTAATCATCCCTCGTCAGTCGATATTCCATTGGACCCCATTCTACTTACCATCAGGTGCATTGAGTTACTTGGCGGTGCACATATAAAAAAAATGTAGCAATGCTATCAGCAGGACTTTTAAATACGAAAAACATGTTGCTATTTGTCTTTAAGTTCCGTGTCGACATCAGTATAATAGACATGCAATACAAACAGAGCTTTTAAATGGAACTATTTTCAGGATTTTATCTCAGTTTTTCATATTATTTTCATTCTTACGTATTTCAAACGCCTTCATGGCGCAGTTGTTGGCACGATTTGTATCTGGACTCAAGTTTGAACCATGATTTATTTTTATATAATCATGATACAAACAGAGATATTAATTTCGTCTTCTAAAATAACTATAAAACTGAAAGACCACCCAATTGATTTATGTTTAAGTAGCTCTCAACTAATCAGTATTCAACTGGTAATTAGTTAAGTGATTTATCATTTACAATACATATTAAATAGGAGAAGGTACACAAACTTCGCTTAATGATTTTTTATTTTTACGCGAATGTTAGACATTCAAATAAAATTATTTTACGAATTTTATCGCGGTTTTATATAATTTAATTTTCTCCCGACGTTTCAGAGACTATGCAGCCTTCGTGGTCACTGAGGTGTTGGTCATCTAAAAAGTCAAAGTTACAATATATGCCTACATTTAACAATAAATAGTGATGGGTCAAATAGGTATAAGTACCAATCGATAAATAAATAAACCCGAGTCGAATCATTAGCAAAAAAAAAAAAAAAACATTTAACAATACTACATTTTTTTCAGCTGTTGATGGCTCGATCTATCCAAAATGCTTAAAACTGAATGCTTGCAGAAATTTACGCATTTTATCCTCGAAGGGTTAGGTAGAAGGATTACTAGTGTACCTATTTTGCACCATATGTATTCTATCCCATTATGTGATATTGGACAGTTTATCACCATATCGGTCCCAATTTCAGATTCAGTGCTAATACTGAGCAGAAAAACCCAATATCTCTACCTTACTCGAGGTTCAAACCCGAGACTCCAGAATACAGTCGTACCAACAACTGCGCCATCGAGGCATTCAAAATACGTAAGAATGAAAATAGACTGTATTAATATACCAACGATCTCGTTTACGTAACTAGAAACCTGAAAAAACGGTTATTTGCTGAAAGAAACAGCCTTCATACACTGAATATGAAATTATGAAACATAATCTTTATATTTAAACATTGTATGTATGCCAGGGTTTCTCAAAGCGTTGTACGGGAAACCCTAGGGCCTGGGTTCCTAACTTGGGGGTAACTACCCCTGCGGGGGTAAATCAGCTATTTCACGAGATAACAAAGAACCTAATTATAGAATCGTGAAATAAAACAAAAGACCTAACGTAAAAATTGTAAAGCTATTATGCGATTTATAATTAATAAAGATATTTGCTTATTTTGATAACATGAAGGCAGGGTGAAATTAGTTTTTCAACTTAGATCATAGGGGTAACAATATTGAAAGGTTTAGGTACCACTGCCCTAGGGGTTCCCATTGGTAGGGAGTTTTACCTGACAAGTATTACGTATTGGCTTGATGATTAGGCATGTACGGCATACATTCGCGTTCGCGACTATTTATTTCCTCGGAGAAGAGAAGGGGATTGGTTAAATTAGTTAAGGATTCGCTGTTTTCTCGAAAAAAATCATTTATTCATAGGGATTGGAGTCAAAAGTTTGAGCAACCCTGTATTATGCTATCGTCGGTATGGTTCATGCTTTATTACTAGAGTAGGCAGAAAGGGTTGTAGAATTAATTTTCCATAATGGTAGAGGTGATGAGCCTATTGAGGACAAATTCCAGACCCTGTCAATTGGGAGGTCAACAAATTATACCAAAAAATATTATCCGATTTTGCAATCAAACCCACTGGAATTTGTGCCCGATATGGCGATAGGCTCGCCCCCTATCACATCATGGGAGGGAACGTACTTGGCGAAAAGTGGGTGCCCTGGTTGCCTCTCTGCATAATAATATAATATCAGCCCTGTATTATATACTGTCCCACTGTTGGGCACGGGCCTCCTCTACTACTGAGAGGGATTAGTCCTTAGTCCACCACGCTGGCCTAGTGCGGGTTGGTAGAATTGACACACCCTCGAAAATTCCTAATAGAGAATATCTCAGGTATGCAGGTTTCCTCACGATGTTTTCCTTCACCGTTAAAACAAGCGATAATTCACAAAGAATACACACATAATTTTAGAAAAGTCAGAGGCGTGTGCCCTTGGGATTTGAACCTGCTGACATTCGTCTCAGCAGTCCGTTCCACAACCAACTAGACTATTGCTGCCGGCCTCTGCATACCCCTTTAGAGATAATTGCTTGAGGAGGGTTTTCTTTTGGAATCGAAACCAGATCCTTTCAACAAACCCCGTCAAGTGTCATTATACCTATTATATATGCGAGGATATGTGTATGCGACCTCACCCAGATTCAACTACACATTTTTTATTACCGTAAATGGTTTTTGAAGAGTCAATTCTAATCCCATTAGCGTAGAATATGTTTTTGCCCGCCATTAGCTGCTGAATAGCCGTGTATGAAGGCTACGAAATTAGATGTACATTAACAGAAGCTTGTAGTTAAATACTTTATTCATCACACTAACCTTTGAAGCAATTATTAACTTAATTAGCATTTTTAACTATCGAAGGTTGCCAATAATAACAATATTTTACAAACCGGGACAATAAGGTCGTAAATAGTTAGCATTGTTTTTCAAAGAAAAACAACTAGTTAGGAGGTGATATATAGCGGCGATAGCCTAGTTGGGTGTGGAACAGACTGCCAAGACGAATGTCCGCAGGTTCAAATACCAAGGGACACACCTCTGACTTTTCTAAAATCATGTGTGTATTCATTGTGAATTTATCGTTCGCTTTAACGGTGAAGGAAAACATCGTGAGGAAACCTGCACATCTGAGAAGTTCTCTATAGGAATTTCGAAGGTGTGTAAAGTCTACCAATCCGCACTAGGCCAGCGTGGTGGACTAAGGCCTAATCCCTCTCAGTAGTAGAGGAGGCCCGTGCTCAGCAGTGGGCAAGTATATAATACAGGGCTGATATTATTATAGGAGGTGATAAGGGCCGCGTCGCCATATCAGGCATTAATTCCACATTACGAACCGATATTAAACATAACCTATTATTTTTCCCAACCCGGGTTCAAACCCGAGACTCTAAAGCCACAGTCACAAGCACACGCAATACAATTGACCATTCGAAGCCGTCTCGCTATATGCATATTTACGCAAATTATACTCGCTAAGGAGCATTCAAGCAATATTCAATGCGCTTGTAAAGCTTTAGAATTCAATGTAGGTCGCGATACTATTCTTAGTAGACCTTTAACTACAGGCGAGTGATTTGCTCGTATAATTAACCCTGCCAGTACACACTCGCACTCACGCCTTTTATCCTTGAAAAGATAGGTACCGATGTAATTGGTGCACCAAATTTCCGTCGTGTCTGTCCCGTCCCATGATGTTATAGGGGGAGAAGCTATCTGCATAATAATATCAACCCTGTATTATATACTCTTCCCAATGCTGGACAAGGGCCTCCTCTATCACTGAGAGGGATAAGGCATTAGTCCACCACGCTGGCCTAGTGCGGATTGGTAGAATTCACAAACCCTCAAAATTCCTATAGAAAACTTCTCAGGTATGCTAGGTTAATAGGTTTCCTCACGATGTTTTCCTTCACCATTAAAGCAAGCCATAATTTACAAAGAGTACACACATAATTTTAGAAAAGTCAGAGGTGTGTTTGGGTTTTGAACCTGTGGACATTTGTCTCCGCAGTCCATTCCACAAGCAACTAGGCTAACGCTGCTTTTTATCCCCATATCGGGCACAACTTCTAGACTTTTGGCTAAGAATCCAATATTGCTTTCCCGAACCTGGTATTGAACCCGTGACCTCAGCACTGCAGTCATACCACAATGCAACTACGCTACCATGGCAATCCTACTAGTATTTAAATATATTTTTATTTTTAAATATTTTAAAAAAATTGTAGTAAAAACAGAAACCGCTGAACGGATTTCGATAAAATTTGATGCACAGATAGATCATAGCCTGGAATAACACATAGGCTACCTTTTATCCTCTTAATTGGCTCCCATAAAAATGTTGATTATTTTCCGAGTCTTTAACATAGATGGCGTTAGTGTCGCAGAGGCTCTTGGTACAGTGGTTTTAGACGTTTGTAGCAACAAAGGCTTTACACACGACAGAAGCCGCGAGCAACACCTACTTATTATAAAGTTACTTAACCTTACTGTCACTCAATATCCAAGATAAGGGTTGCGACGTCTAAAGTTTAATAAAGCTTAGTAAAATCTTGCGCTCATTAAGGCCTAACTTCCAGTTGCGAAGTTCCAAGTTGCGCAACTAATGCTCCGCCGAGATGAGTTTCAGATTTTTTCTATCGTGTATTCAGAACGTATTTTCTTATTTGGCATCAAGTATTTTATATGTAGTTCGGTAGATAATATGGCAAATTGGTTAGAAGTTTCTAATGTCAAATGACCTATAGAAAAATCATCGTCCCACTGGAAGCAAAGTAAATGTAGATTATGAGGAGGGGTTGTTATATATGGGCACGGAAAAATGATCCCACTAGATTTGATGGTAAGCGAAATGAGGTCTATAGTGTCGATTGACGAGACATTATCCCTCGGCAATCGACACTATGCTATAACCAATCAGTTCCCCATTGCTGCTATAGACTTTTGTCTATAATATACATCTGTCACTCATCTGTTATTTATTTTTTATAGGTGCACGTCAAAGTAACCGTACTGCACCTAATGGTAAGAGGAGTAGAGTCCAATAGAATGTCGACTGACGAGAGATGATTACCCCCCAGTAGTCGACACAATTATGCCGGCCTGTTGGAACCTACACACAGGCTGATTCCGGAACACGACACACATAGGTCACGATGATGGGTTTTAGCACCTTGTTTAGGGTGGTCGCTATCCGGGCGGGTGTCAAATATATCCTACCACCAGCTTTGTATCTTTGAACCACCGGTTTTCGGAGGCTCACTCATTCCACCCGTAAACGGCTCATTCGGAAGTCATTTTTACGTTGAGAATGAATGAGTTTTCATGTTCCCAGTGTTTCTTCGGCGTTAGGAAATGTTCTTCAAATGAGGTTTAAAAAAATTACACAAAAGGCAGCGGCTTCACTGAGGCCCTGGTAAGGCTGACGCCCGTGGACGGTGACCACTTACCATCAGGTGGCGCGTTAACTTGTCTGCCTTTGCAGTTAATAAAAAAGCTTCAAATAATTTTTAACCAACTCTCATTTGACGTCACAGACCTTTTCGTTTTAAAGTAAAATTAATTTTTAAGTATGAGGATTGTGGCTTCACATTTCGTTTGCACAAAGAGAGTAAATAAGTACTTAAATTGTAGAATTATTTATTCATCCTCTAAAACAACAAAGGAGTTAACTTTGTAGCACGTCTTATTTATCCTAATACCAGGTTAATTACCTTTAGTTCTTTATTTTAGTTCAAAGAATGGAGGGTTAGATAATTGTAATTATTATTTATTACTAGCTTCTGTCTCTTTGCTAATGAGAGAAAAGGATAATAAAAGTATAATTTATCTCTAAATACTCGGTGACTCTGTTGTATCGGTACGATATTACTCTGAGATCCCGGGTTCGAATCGTGGGTCGGGCAAAGTGGTTTTGGGTTTTTCTGCTCTGTATTAGCTCGGAGACTGGAAATTGTAAAATGGCGATACGCTGACTCCCTACCACCGTAAGACAGAACATGCACGACGGGAAGCGTATGCCGCAGTTTCAATTTTTCGGTCCGCGTGCCGACGAATATGGTAATGGAGAAATTGTTAGTATGCTTATCCTTAATTGTTAATGTCTTATTTTCTCCCAGTGGCCGTGGTGTGCCGAGGTTCGTAACCCATTAATGGGTTGCCTTCAGCATGTTCACTTAATTTTTCAAGGGTTGCAAGCGCCTATAGCACTGTGTTTGCATAATCTGAAACTTGTTAGGTTAACTAACGTATGTCATGTTAAAAAAAGTGTGAACCTATTTGCAAGTTCTTGCGCAATATACTGCTGCGAGAACTTCCTAGTCTAAACTTAGCTTTACAAAAAGATTATCCACTCGCTTTGTAGTAAGCCGCTGCCTAAACAGTAGTCACGTCAGCTAGAACTTTGAACTACAAAATGTGTCCCGACAACTGGGTATCCTTAATTTTTTAAACGGTTTTCGACTTGAAATGAGTCAACGCGAGCTGTTATTACTTCGTATAACTTCCATATTTATTTATTTATACTTTATACATATGGTATACAGGCGGACTTCATGCCATGGGCATTCTCTCCCAGTCCGTATTCACAAACGTTACTTACCCAAGGACAAAGTAATGGGATGAAATGTCTATTCTGCAGTGCATTCGGCATGATGGCTTTGTAGTATGTAGGTATAGGACAAAACGGCGCTGTGATTGGCTAATATTGAAATACATTGTAGCTAGTGTAACTGGACATAATGACACATCACATGTCTGAGGATGGCGAGCGCAGTGGAATACCAATACTTTCAAGGTATTGGATGGTTTTTCTACTATTTATGGGCGGTCGTATCGCTTACATTCAGGCGAACGGCAAGCTCGTTTCGTTATACAAACAAAACAAAAAAATAAATCTTTACTTATTAGCTGAACAAAGCAAAAGGAATCTATATAATTGTCGACACTGCGGGCGCACTGTGCGACCTCATAGTATTGTTTGTGATAATGGGTGTAAATTGTAATCCAACTCACCAACTACGTTGAGCTGGAAGGCCAAGGACATCTTGGGTTCGGTGTTCACCTGGCACTCGTAGATACCCGCATCCCGTTCCTGGGGGAACTTGATCTGGAGTGTCCAGTTTTCTGACTTCTCTGGTCTGATCACCTGCATAGCAAAAACAAAATAATTGAGTACAGTTGTTGGTAGTATTTATATTAGCCTAGATAGCGACTATACATAAGGCACAAAGCCGCCATAGTTGTCAATGTTAGGTGCGTTCAATCAAACGCGGGATCAAACTGTAACTAGATAAAAACGGGCATAATGAATGTTGCCGCCATCAATATGGAATGCGCGGGCGCAGGTAGGTCGCGGGGGCGCTTTCAAGCCGTTTGACCGGCACCCGCGCGCCTCCTGTCACTCAGCTCTCGGAGTCATAATCGAGCACTTTATTTGTTTTTACTTCAATTATTATAACGGCATTAAACCTATGTACTACAGTCCACATATATTTTATTTGCAAGTCCGATCAATGGCCTAAATAATAAGGAATTGGTTATGTTTAATTTTGTATATTATTGTACACGCCAGATCTTTCGCTGTCGGCTTCACCCGCGCGAAAACGTTTTCCCGGTATAAAAACCTCGCTATATATTTTTCTGTGATAAAAAGTAGTTTATGTTTGTCCCAGAGTCTTAAACTATCTCCGTAACAAATTTCACTGCAATGAATTCGATAATTTTTGAGTTTATCGTGTTCCGGAGACGCGGTGGAGGATTTTGCTTTATAGTTTGGAGTTGGTTAATTGATAACAGATTAAAAAGAAACAATTTTGGAAAACAGCATTTAAATTGGTTTGAAACTAAGGTTGAAATTCATGTTAAAAATATTTCAATGGACAAGAGTCTGCGCATAGTAGCGAATCTCGCTATCTCTATTTTACGTCCGCAACCTTACAATCCGTGACGTCACGCCTGTCTAAGCGCATTTCTTTTCAAGTTTTAACAGTTACCATTGCCATTTGGTATCCAAGAGTTCATTGTGTTTTATTATTAAGTGGATTATGATGATTATTAGTGGGCTATGGTGTGACTATAGTAATGGTTTGATAAAAAATAGTCATTTACCCTGTAATGTCGACTAGCGCGGGGTAATCTCTTGTCAGTTGTTGTTCTATCTGGACGCCATTTTACCATCAGGTGGAAAATCGACATAAAACTAGTTTTCGGATTTATCTCGTTTTTTTAAATTCAATTCATTTTATTATTAGGAAAAAAGGTACAATTGTAAAATGTAGGTAGATATTGTAACATTGACTGCGGATGACCAACCAGCCCTCCCCATGACCACGAAGGCAGTAAAGTCTTCGAAACGGCTGGAGAAAATTATGATATAAAACCATGATAAAACCAGAAAACTAATTTTATTTCGCTGTCCAACATTCGCGTAAATATAATAAATCATTATCACTTGCAATAGTCACTTTGAGTATGGATAAAAAATTTATTTATTTATTTAGCACTTCATATACAAATGTATACAGGAAGACTTAATGCCACAGGCATTCTCTACCAGCCAACCTTAGGGTGGTGCAGAGATCATCATGGTAGGTGCATGAAAGAAAGCTTGAAATTTAAAAATTCATATAAATAAATAAAAATATATATACATATAGATATATTAGATATATAAATAATAAAAAAAATATTACTATACATAAATATATATGTAATATATAAAGAACTAAGGTGGTGATAAAAAAGATAATAGTAAGTTAACGATTTACCTGAAATCTCTGATCGGATGTGTAAGTTAGTATGCCAGCTGTTAGTATGTGCAGGTCTCTCTTCCTTATCCATGATACCTGGAACAAAACAACGGTATAGATTCGGATCAATACACATCACGCCTGTATCACTGAAGAGATAGGTAGAAATGCAAACAGGGTCTCTACGTTTCGCATGTATTAGGGGGCTAGCCTATCACCTTATTAAACAAAAATTCTGTACTCAAGGCTGATAGTGACTAGAAAAACACAGAATCACTTTGGCGACTCAGGATTCGAACCCGTGAATTCAGAACGGTGCCGCATCGCGAACATAATACATCTATGCTTTTGAAGCATCTTGTTTTTACAGGGTGTTGCACAAAAGAGGTATTAATTTAAATAAAGTATTAAGGATATTTTATAGTTTCGTAGCTGCAAAGAAATTTTTATATAGTATATCCCGCTAACTTTTTTAATACCTTTTTGATACTCACGCCTACTACCAGATTTCATTAACTTCTTCTGTTTTAGTATTTATACGCCGTACATATTTTATAAAAGTTATAAATAAAAATAAGTCAAATACCCTATAATGACAACCAAAAGAGTTGCAGTTGACACAATTAAAAGTTTTTATCAAGTGCTAACACAATATGTAACCGTTTTAATAATAAATAAAAAAAACATTCAGAAACAAAGAATAAAACATTAAAATAAAATTAAAATTTCGTTTTCTATTCTCGGAAGCGGGTAATGTTAATTTAAACTTGATAATCAAAAAGTTTTAGTCACTTGTTTGTAACACTCGTAGAAACGTGGGAGGGAGAAACATTCTGTAATTATAATTTATATTCCTCATTTGTTTGCGCTTGAGTTGAAGACGCTATTCAATTATTCTAATTTCATAACTTATACAGCGTCATGTTGACATTGCTTTGCTAAATGTTACCACATACTTATCTATTTGGAAATAACACTTTACAATTAGTTACTTGAGCCATAGATGTAAAATAAAAATGTCTAAGTTTCGAACAAAATATTAATAAAAAGTAATTTTAATTTTACGCGCCCTAATGCCACTACTACTACTCTAAGAGAATTCGTCACAAAGGCAAGTTTCAGTTAGAAATACACTCACTCACACGCCATATTCGCCTTAAACTACAAAATGATCAAAAAATTAGAAAACTAAAACGAGGATTTTTGGTGCAAATATCTTTACCAATGGATAATTTTTCGCACAATGTCAGCAAAGGTGAAGACGAGTATGTTGTTTCATTTAGTGACCCTGTATAAGTTATTTTAGTTAAATATATTAAGAAATTAGCACAATTACCTCAATCTTAGCAGTTTTAATCTCCAATAAGCGATCGCTACCTTATATAATATAGTATTTCATAGCATAAGGCAAAATTCCCCAACAAATGCAAATACGCCAACAACTTCCGATCCAAAAATGAATAAGAAAGCATGCGCGCACCGACCTAGATATCGGGGATATTTAAATTATAACCCAGATATAACCGGACTATTTCCAATGCTAAAATAACTAATGATCAATAGCAGAAACTTGGTCGCCTAACTAGGCCATGCTGCGAATTATTGAAGGAAATAGAGAAATTGTAACGTTGGGATATACAAACAGATGGATATATATCAGTGGGAAAGGTAAAATTATTCAAAAGGGAAACCAACGCAACATATAGGTACTAATATGTGTAAATACCATCTGCAAATCGTTATAATGATAATTAGATTTTATACAAATTACGAAAGGGCTGCCAGTAGAGATCGGGTTAAATAGACCCTTAGCCACGGGTATACACTAAGAGTCATCACGCATTACGTTACTAAAGGAAACCACATACTCGTCTTTACCTTTGCTAACATCGTGACAAAAATTATCCATGAATAATGAGTATATTATGTATTTGCCAAAAACTCCAATGTTGATTTACTACATTTTTGGTTACTATGGTTTCGTCCGTATAAAATGTATTTCTGATTATAAGTGTGATATAGTCACTGAATTCTCTTAAAGTAGTAGTAGTGGGATTAGTTATGGTAACTCATTGTATGCAGTTACTTTTAAGAGGATAAGAATGTCGTTTTATTTATTAAGAGTATGTTAAGATGTTCTCCTATTTCATACTTTTAAAGACAAAAGACAAAAGTACTAGTACTTTACAATTTTTTTCTTAAAAAGAAAAAGAAGTTAAAAGTCATACGATTCTTCAAGCAAGCATTGACGCTTGTAAAAGGTAATTATAAATGGAATTCAATTAATATCCAGTAATGGTATAAATAAAATTTACTAAAATCGTTTGTGGATAAAATACAACCAATTATGCGATTAAGCTTGTTTCTACTTAATTAATTGATAGGTAATGCAATCATAATTTATTAATATGTTTGGTTAAAGCTTTTTGCGTGCTAAAATTAAATATTGTTTGTGAATTATAATAAGCTAATCCTTATTAAATATTATAATAATATAATAATTTTTGGATGAGAAATGTATTTTAATCTGTTACAAAACAATGTTGTTAAAATATCGCAGTATTTTAAACCAAATTAGTAATTTATTATCAAAATAATAAAATGATAATTTAATTTAATTGTCATAAATAATTATTTATATTGCGAATGAACATTGTAAATATTAAACAGTGTGCAAACATTATAAATTCTGTTTTATTCAATTCGAAATTCAAACAGAATAAGTAACGTATTGATAAGTAACCCAGAACATATTTTTTAAAAGGATTTATAATGATACCTCGATTTTGCAACAATCTGTATACAGTTTATTTGCCCTCTTATAATTAATTTATACAATTTTCGACCTGTTAGCAAAAAATAAAATCTTCATTAGTCTACAATACCTAAACATAAATAAGATTTTATACGATTATAGACCTTAATGTAATATAAAAAATGACCTAAATCCCGTTCCAACACGCAAATAGCCACATAACCACATATTAGAAATATCGATTAATGCGGATGCCTAAATCTAGGTCCCAGACAGCCTTGTCGATAATAGAATAGGCCCGGCAGGGAACACTAACGACTTAACACTAAAACGCAAAGGGTACTTCAGACCAGGGCTGATTTAATCACAAAAACCATTATTTTTAAAAAATGATTATTTGGGTTTTCGTTCGCTTTCATCAAACATTCTTATTTTTTATTATTATCAGCCCTGTATTATATACTTACTGTCCTACTGTTGGGCACGGGCCTCCTCTACTACTGAGAGGGATGAGGCCTTAGTCTACCACGCTGGCCCAGTAAACAACAATAAAAAACAAATTGTATTGTTTTTTTCTTCTTAAACTGATTTTAAAAAGAACACCAGTTTTTCTTGCCCGTTCTTTTCTGGTCAGAACTGCTTCCCGAACCGGTGGTAAAGTTAATATTAACATTTAAAAAATGTATAACATTTTACAGGTTCAAATAAATCATTTCATTTAGTGCGAATTGGTAGACTTCACACACCTTCAAAATTCCTATAGAGAACATCTCAGGTATGCAGGTTTCCTCACTATTTTCCTGCACCATTTAAGCGATAATTCAAAAAGAACACACACATTTTAAGAAAAGTCAGAGGTGCGTTGGGTTTTGAACCTGCGCACATTCGTCTCGGCAGTCCGTTCCACAACCAACTAGGCTAGCTTTCAGACATTCTTGCCTAACCTAAAACACTTACCGCTTTATCCCCGAGCTGTTCAACCCTGCAGTGGAGGAACGCGGTCTGTCCGACCACGGTGGTCACGTTCCGCGGTACGTTGTACTCGAAGTATGGGAACGAGCCGACGCTGTCCTCGCCGTAGTGCGCCGTGCCTGAAACAAAGGGTTGATTTGTAACACTGTGACGGGTTAAAAACTATTTTTAAGACGTTTGTTTCTGGGTAGTATATATCTTTTTTCATTTTAAGGGGTAGACGGAGACACACAAACAATTCAAATTAAAATCAAATCATTTATTTGTAAGCATAGGTAATTTACAGGTGTTACTAAAATACATATTGTTCACTAATTCGCCAGCTTTGTTAGGTTCTACGTAATAGGTAGCAATAAGTATATCAGCCCTGTATTATATACCGTCCCACTGCTGCAGACCTCCTCTACTAGGGAAAAGGCCTTAGTCCACCACGCTAGCCTAGTCTATTCCACACCTTACTAGGCTATCGCCTTACTATTGATAGCTTTGTTATTTACTAAAGATAATTTCAGTTTACGGGCTCTTACTTAAAAAAACCCGACTTGCCTGACCCGGCTTCAAACCCGTGAATTCAGTGCGGCAATCGCACCGCCACACATCTACGCAACTGAGCCAGGGAAACAGGGAACCTGAAATCTAAGTATTTTCGTACCCGTTCTAAATATAAATTGTTTATAGTTTTAGAAAGCTTTTCCCAGAATAAAAGCAGTTGAAGTAAAATAGTCTTTATTACTCGGAGATAGCATAACTTTGTATAAGTGAAAGAATGTTTTAGAGTCATCTCGGTTCTTGAGATTGCTCCTTCAAACAACAACTTTAACCTCGTAACGGATACTAGCTATTATCCTCTACTCCGCTTGCGTTAAAGTTCATTTTTGGAGAGTTTATTTTTATATGGCACAGCAAAGTGACCCCAATAGACTGTCGACTGACGAGAGATGATTATCCCTTGGCAAACGACACAATTATGCCGGCCTGTTAGAACCGCATATATACAAGCTGATACCGGAACGTAACACACTTACGTGGGCCACAATGACGGGTTTAAAACACTGCAGGCTTTTTTCACACACCATCGAAATTCCTATAGAGAACTTCTTAGGTATGCAGGTTTCCTCACGATGTTTTCCTTCACCGTTAAAGCAAGCGATAATTCACAAAGAATACACACATATTTTTTAGAAAAATCAGAGGTGTGTGCCCTTGGGATTTGAACCTGCGGACATTCGTCTCGGCAGACCGTTCCACAACCAACTAGGCCATCGCCGCTCTTACTAGGCTATCGCCGCTCTTAAATAGTACAGCTAATTTAAATAGTACTTATTTTAAAACCATATATTTGGGAGTATAGAATAGAGTGCGACTTTTGTATATAGTCGGCTTATACATTTATGTGACTGTGTAGGTGGCGAGGTTGTATTACAGTACGACTGCAGTCCTGACGTCTCAGGTTCGATAACCAGGTCGGACAAAATGATATAACGTTTTTCTCAGTACCAATCCAGAGCCTAGAATGTGTGCCCTAAGGCGATAGACTTACCTATCCAATCATGACACGGAATACGCACGAAAATTAATCCAGTTGCGCCTCTGCCTACCCCTTTGAGGATAAAAAGCGTGTGTATTTATCTTGAGTTTTATAAAACAATAGTCACCAAAAACAACCGTTACATATAACGTTATTATGTATTTAATACGTTCGTACGAAGCGTTATTCCGCGTAACAATGCCGCACAAATTTAACATGTATATGTAATTTTGTAAATATATTGGATGCTGACAATATCGTTTTATATCCGATGTATCATATTATGTAATACTAAATGTTCCTTTGCTTTAAAAATAGCGTTATTTGAGAATTAAATCATATTATTGCTAAGTTTTATTAAAGCTTATAATACATCTAGATAAAGCTTTAAATGATGAAAGAATTTGTGAAGTCTTCAGTAGTTTCAGAGTTTATCAAAGAAACAAATCTTACTGTTTATAAAATACAGCTTTTGTTCATATCTCCGTTCGTGTTAACATCCATTCTTGGCATAAAAATATGTCTTTAGCACTAAGAAATTATGTAGCTTGCTACTAATAAAATAATTATCAAAATCAGTTCAGTCGTTATTGAGTATATTAATTATAAATCAACACAAAAAACTTTCCTTTATATAATATTAGTTGAGACTAAGTATGGCTCCCGGCTTCGCCCGCGTGAAAAGCCTTTTTTACTACAAAGTCCCTAAATATAGCAATTTGTAGACCTATCTATAAGACACCAATGCAATCTATTTAAAAAAATCAAATAAAAAAAAAAAACATTATTCCCCATCGGAGTAAATAACAGAGATAAAAAGTAACCTATATGTTAGTCCAAGACATGCTATACCAGTTTACCAAATTACATCCAAATCTGTTCAGGCTTTACCACATTTACTTCCAACCAACATACAAACAATTTTACAAACTATCATTTATTTAGTGACATATAATAAAGATTACAAAGAAAACCTTCTAATGAATCACTGTAATATAATTTAGCGACTATGTACAAAGATTCAGTAATCACTTAACATTAGTCTACAAAATAAAGATACAAAAATACCAAGTAAGACCTAAATTCGAGTGAATGGCCTATCTAGACATAATATCCCAGCGCGCCAGTATAAATAAAACATTTATTCTTCCAGGGGTAGGGGCAGGTGACCGCCCTAGATTAAGGCCAAGTTACTGTATCGAGTGAATTCACTAACGGAGAGGAAGTTTGGTTTAAATTTGATTAGTTTTGTTGTTTTAGTGTTGTAAGTACATCTATGTTATAAAATCATAGAATTTAAGTGTGATTTTTGAGAAAGACCCCTTAAGGGATGATGATTCCGCATTGTTCAACTCAGAATTTAATTTAAAATATTTTTTTTATAGTTCATAATTGTTTCATATTTTACGTGCAAATAATGGAAAATTACTTTTATTAATCTGCATTTTCATACTTAAAATTCCATTACAATTTTTTTAAAATAATATATAAATGAGAGAATTATCCGTTTCTCTGAAGTCAGAATATAATATTGTAATAAAGAGTACGAAATAAGTAGGATCGTAAAAAAAAAATTAAGTCACAAAATCGCTTAACATCAATCACACTTATTCAGTTCATCATCAGCCATAGGATGCCATCTGGACATCGTCCTTCCTCAAATATTTCCTTCACTCAATTTCCAACCTAATAAAAATAACATCACCTCACCAAACAAGGAATTTTACGGAACATCCAACTAAATTCGTTTGTACAAATGGAATCGAGAACGACGCAATTAGCAGACAGGTGTGTTGATTAAGAAATTATTCGTCTGGCTCAGGCGTGGGTCGCTTAGACCCTTCGCTCTAGATACCGCGGTGTAGGGTTGGATCGTGACGAGTAAACTGTAAAGAGAGAATTTTTTATTTGTAATAATTTAAACTAGAAATATACAGTCTTATTTATAAAAAATTCGCAAAGCTATGTTTAGTTTAAACACAAATTTACTCGATCAGCTGTAAGTCAAAACCCGCCATCTTGACTCTTAATAAGGTTTAAACTAGGAACTGGTGATGTTTTTGACAGTTATTTAAGCAATTTTTAACCATCTCTTAACGCTAAAACAAGTTAATAAGCAAGACTGATAATGTTTAACGAACAATTTGAATTTAGAATAGAAAAAAAGTAAATATTCTTATTGCCAGTATTAGCTTGATTGTTAAAAAGCTATTCTTAAATTTGAAAATGGAATATTTTTGTCGCCAATTTTCTTAACCTCTCTACAACACGTATCACTTACCATTTCGAGGTCAACTTATAATTTATAATATTTCTCATAAAACCATTCTCAATCAATAGCTAAAAACCTAAAACTACACAGAAAACAATTTTAAACGAAAAAAATAATTACCAACGAATAAATAACGTTATAACATACCCAATAACAGCTGCTCGACGGTAACGGTAACCCTTTACAGTCCTACCACGTCCATTTAACCAAATTGCCAGGCTTAAATCGCGCGTTCACATCTCATTTGGCCTGTTTGTACGATTTTCTTTCCAGTTTAACCCGTGGGATTTTATGACTTACTTACTTAATTTTGGGTCGAATTCCGTTTGTAACTGTAAATGTTGTGGTCTTGCAATTGTGGGTATTTAATTAAAGTAATACAGTTTTCGGATGTTTTGTACCGTTATAAAAATTTACGTGCTAATTATAACCCTATTTTCATATAACTAGGGTATGAAATGGCAAGTTCCGGGTGTTGGGAGTAGGCCTTGACCGCGTTTATCTTATTAAAATAGCTGTTTTAGAATAAACAGACGGAATTATCGGATTTTTTTAATGATATCTATTTTGTTTCTTATAAAATTCTGCTTAAAATTTGTATATATGAAGCGTATTTTTTTGGATTAGAACCAAATTACTGACAGCTCGTTATCGCCATTTTGTGCCGTCATGCAATTTAATATCAACCCTGTATTATATACTGTCCCACTGTTGGGCACGGGCCTCCTCTACTACTGAGAGGTATTAGGCCTTAGTGCACCACGCTGACTTAGTGCGGATTGGTAGACTTCACACATCATTAAAATTCCAATAGAGAATTTCTCAGGTATGCAGGTTTCTTCAAGATGATTTCCTTCACCGTTAAAGCAAGCGATAATTCCCAAAGAATACACATGTAACTTTATAAAAGTCACAGATGCATTCCCTTAGGTTTTAAATCTATTGGACATACGTATCAGCAGTTCATTCTACTCCCAACGACGGCTATCGACGCTTCGTAATGGTTAAATGGGGTGAATCGGAATGGCGTCAATTTGGTGTATGAAGCTTCCATATTCCGTGCATTTTGAAACTTAAATCGAGTTTGTATAATTAATTAATGATTGTTGGCACTTTTCACTCAGTTCACGGTAATTGCGTCTGCGTGGTGCCTAACGGACCTGTAGTGGGAAGGATCACTGCGCAAAATTATAATTAAACATGCTCATAGAGTTGCGATTATGCTTAATTGAACAATGTTATTGCAAACGTGCAATTAAAATATAATAGTGTAGTGATAGTGTGTGATTGCCTAGGTGGCGCAATTGTACTGCGCGGTACGGCTGTGCTCGGAGGTCCTGGGTTCAAATCCCGGGTCGGGAAAAGTGATATTTGGGTTTTTCTGCTCAGTATCAGCCCGGAGTCTGGATATATGCCCGATATGGCGATAGACTCTCCCCCTATCATGGGACGGAACACACTTGGCGAAAAGTGGGTGCCCTGGTGGCGCCTCTGCATTCCTCTTCGGAGATAAATGCGTGATGTTGTGTGTGATAGTGTGTTTTGAACGTATTGCAAATCAAGTCTCATATTTTATACCCTTCGGAGATAAAAGCGTGATTTTGTGTGTGTATGAAAGTGTCTTTTTGAACGTATTGAAGTTCGATTCTCATATTTATTAACGGTTTTTATGCAAAAAAACAAAAGGCGGACTTAATACCATACAGTGGCAAAGGGTCCGTATTCCTATCGCCTCCACTTTCGTACTTTATGTAAAACTACCTTTTGCTCGGGGCTTCAGATGCGTGAAGGAGTTTGCGTGATAAAAGTCCTGCCATATATTTATCCGGGATAGAATGTAGCCTATAACCTTTCCAGGGTCTTATCTCCTACTTTTTATCCCCGTAATTTGCTTCCATGGGAAATAAATTAACTTTATAATCTCGTTTTAATATAGATGACGCTGACGTCGAATATTTTTTTATGAAATCTTGTTGTGCAAAACAAAAGCTACTACATAAGAAACAAATACGAATTTTGATTAACATGTTTACATCGCAGCCGGATTGTAAACATTCGCATTCCAACGGCTTCTATACGTAATAGGATCGGCCTGGCAAATACATTACAATTACTAATGTGTTTTCGTTTATATACAGACGTAGTATTAATACGCGACTGCCGCGTTGTGGTTTTTTTGGTAGGCGTCTCTGCAGTCACATTGGGGGATATTGGAATCCCTCGGCTTTGCGATTGCCAGGATCGATGAGTGGGGAAGAAATGGGGAAATTTGGGTACTTTCTAGAAAGGGCGGATAGGAAATTCTCACAGGCATCAATGTTATTGGCACCAAGAGGTAAATATACACTTAGTAGCAGAGGCGGCTTTTGGGGGAGGCGAACCGGACAACCGCCCGGAGCCTCGCGTTTACCGAGGCTTCGCGCGGTGCTCGCAGGACCTTTTTTTACGTTCTTACCGACGAAACTGTTAAAACAGGGGAACGTATTTTTACTCTGCCCGGGGCCTCGCGTCTGTTTCTTTTTGGTTTCGCCTGGGGCCTCGCGTCGTTTAGCCACTGCTTAGTAGTGTGAGTAGGGCTGTGACAAACGTACCCCGTTCATGGGCGTGCAGTCGGTGTGAAGATCGAACGTACAAGAATTGCCTGGCGGTGGGTAAGGGAGGGTGGCCTATGATTGTTGTAGTTAGGTCTAATAATCTATATATATAAAATGGATCCCTATTTCCCTTGGTCACGCCATCACGCGTGAACGGCTGGACCGATTTAATTATTTTTTTTTTGTTGTGTTTGTTATTGTCAGGAGAAGGTTCTTATAAAAGAAAAAAATCAAAAAATTGTGCGGAAACCTAGAAAATTTAAGAAAACTAAACGAAAATATTAATTTTATATAACTGTCAATTGTTTGAAATAGCTGTCAGCGTTTGACAGAATGCGCGCTGCTTTATAGTTAAGACGGGACAACGTCTGTCGGGTCAGCTAGTATAAAAATATCAGTAAACTTACTCACGCTTTTTATCCCCGAAGAGGTAGACAGAGACGGAACTAGTGCTTTTCATTTTGAACCTGCAGTCTGTGGCTTGGCTGACCGTTCCGTACCTAACTAAACTATCACCCCTTTTTTATAGAAAGAATTTCGGTAAATGCGGTATTAAAGGAATTTTGACACAAAGAACCCTACCTTAACCATTTGTACCCGCCGAGATATCGTTTAAACTAAATCGTCGACCATCAGCCTGTTATTCAGGCTAGGCACAAGGTTTGCTGACCCCATCAATAACTGTAAGGCGCTGCGCAGACGGAATGAAGAGATGAAATTTTTATTACGTATATTTGCAGTTTTTGTATTTTTATTTTTTTCATCTGAGTAGTTCTCTATAGGAATTTCGAAGGTGTGTGAAGTCTACCAATCCGCACAAGGCCAGCGTGGTGGACTAAGGCCTAATCCCTCTCAGTAGTAGAGGAGGCCCGCTGCAAGTATATAATACAGGGCTGTTATTATTATTATTATTATAAGATATATTTTTTATTTGCCCAGATAGCGACCATCACACACAAGGTGTTAAAACCCGCCATAGTGGCCTACAAGTGTGTCGCGTTCCGGGATCATCTTGTGTATATCCGGTTCCAACAGGCCGGCATAATTGTGTCGACTGCCGAGGGGCAATCATCTATCGTCAGTCGAAATTTATTGGACACACTCCACTCACCATCAGGCGTAGTGTGGTCGCTTTGCCGTGCTTGTATATAAGTATATAATCTATATATATAAAAATGAATTGCTGTTCGTTAGTCTCGCTAAAACTCGAGAACGGCTGAACGGATTTATCTTATCTTGGTCTTGAATTATTCGTGGAGGTCTAGGGAAGTTTTAAAAGGTGAGAAAAATTCGAATAATTACCGGGAAAATCCTCAAAACAGCATTTTTCTATTTCCCATACAAAAGTTTTCTAAATAAAATGGAGAGTCAATTTGTAATTTATTACCGCTGCATAAAGTTCAAATTCGCGTGCGCGTTGGAGGATCTAATATCGCGTTCTGAAACTCAACAAAATGAAAGTGAATCGCGAACGCGACAAAATTGCATAGTCTCAAAATACATAGTACATAAATAGTGGTCGGCTTCGAGAAACTCAATTTTAGCTAACTTCAGTTGTTAATATAATATATAACTCAAAGGTGACTGACAGTGATATATCAAGGAACAGCCCAAACCATTGGACGGATCGGGCTAAGACTTTACATGCATAAAGCTACTATGACGTAGGCATCCCCTAAGAAAGGATTTTGATAAATTCTACCCTTAAGGGGATAAAATAGGGGATGAAAGTTTGTATAAATGTTCTTAGATTTTTACTGATTGAACTGAAATTATAGATTGGGGATAAAATTAGTTTGAACCTATAAGTACCGGGAAAATATGTAGCAAGACTTTTATCAAACAGTGGAATTTTATCCTGGAAAACACCTTCACGCGGGCGAAGCCGCGAGCAAAAGCTAGTAATATATAAATACGTGAAGAGAAAACTGAGCACCGCTGTTTTAAGTATTTTGCGCGCACGGAGGAATGTGAGATTTGGCATGGTTAAAGTTCATATAGAAGAGTGTAGAAATAAAAAATCATATATGTGCTATAAATATATTTAATTCACATCTAGTACTAGTAATAACTTAACCTTTTATTGGTCACTTGTTCCTATTCACGACTTCTATAACTTCGTCTGCGTGACAGAAAGGGCATAAAAGTCCTGCTGTATATTTTCCTTGGATAAAATCAACCGTTATTTTAAGTTAGACATCTATCAAAATTGTACTTATATTTTGAGTTAAACATTTATCAAAATGGCTTTCCATTCCATGAAGTAGTTTTACGGTATGCGTGTACAAACATACAGACAGACAAAAAATCTAGTGGTTAGCGTTTAGGTTACCTTATTGAATTCAGTGTTAAGATATTCTAAAACAGTCCTTTTGTTTACGAATCTTGACCAGAGAATCGAACGAAGGACCTTTTCATCCAAACTATTTGCCACCACATGACCAAGAAAACCATAAAGCCCATGGTCTTTTTTTCCTTGTCAGAAACAGTGTCTTTTGCCTAAATAGGGTCAGTTGATTGTCGCAAATATAGTTTTAATTGGCCTTTAGTTTTACTTTGGTTTGTTTGTTTATTGCTTTGATTGACGAGACAAGTATGCCGTTCGCCAGATAGTAAGCGATACGACCGCCCATAAACAGTAGAAACACCAACACCTTGAATTACAAAGTATTGTTAGGTATTCCACTGCGCTCGCCATCCTGAGATATGAAATGTTAAGTCTTATGTACCGTAGTTACAGTAGCTACAAAAAAATACTATAAGTCATAATTTTTTACTATCTAACTTGGCAATAACTATGTCACTCGCCAACCTGAGCCGAAATTCAGTATGATAATTTATACGTCAGGCATAAATCGTGTCAGCCATAAACTACGTCCATAGATGTCAAATTGACTTGAATGACTGCCTCAGTGCTTCATATTGCGTACACAATACCACTGGCTTGCTGAGGATTTGAGTTTGATTCCCGTGTCGAATAAAATATCACGTTTTCTGATCAGTATTAGCCTGGAGTCTTTACAGGCATGGCTGTTTCTTTTTTGTTGTATTAATTGATGTCAGGCGAAGGTTCTTATGAAAGAAAAAATTAAGGAAGTTGAGCGGCCCATTAGAAAATTTAAGAAAGCTTGACGGAAATATTAATTTGATATAACTATTAATTGTTTAAAATAACTGTCAACGATTGACAGAATGCGCGCTGCAAAGTCATAGTTTAGACGGGTCAACTAGTTTTATAATAGATGGTACACAGTATTTTCCTTGGTCATAGCATCACGGGTTAACGTCTGGAGCAACTTCGCTAATTCTTTTTTTTGGTGTGTTAATTATTGTCAGAAGAAGATTATTATGAACGAAAAATATAAGGAAATTGAGCGGCACATTAGAAAATTTAAGAAAACGTAACAACAGTATAATGTTACATAACTGTCAGTTGTTTGACATATTTTTTTTAGAAAAGTCAGAGGTGTGTGCCCTTGGGATTTGAACCTGCGGAAATTCGTCTTGCCAGTCCGTTCCACACCCAACTAGGCTATCGCCGCTATGGACAGAATGCGTGCTGTAAATATCTTTTAATACAGATGGATCGGTTCATAATTCAATATTCATAGTTAAGAGAGGACATCAGATTAGTTAGTCTATTACCAAATTTGCTTCCAAACACTCGTAAAACCATATCACATCTTATCAGAAACATTGCAATATCCTAGATAAGTCTGTATTACCTGAACGGCTAGAATTTCTACAGATGCTCTAGTACTTTTCTAAGCTCTAAGAGGCTTAGCTTAAAGCCGTTAGGTCAAGTGGTCCGTGCAAGGCTTCCTTAAGCCTGTTACATTAATAATGATTCTATGCTTTAAACTCGAGCTTAGTAACAGCAGTTTTGCAGTTGAAATGCTAAGTGTTGTTCTGTTTAGCTGACAATTATAGTTGGTTCTTTGTTTTGTATGAAATTGAAGGTATGTGAGGAAGTCTTAAAACAGAACGGAATAAAAACTTCTTTATTTTGGTTTGAATTGAAAAAATATTTTTTTGTTGGATAGCCCATTTATCGCGGAGGGTGTAGGCTACATAACATGCTATTACTAATAGGAGCAGAGCATTAATTAAGAATGTTGCAAAAACTTTGGAATTTATTCCTTTTGAGAGCGTAAACGGTTAAAGTTACGCAACAATCATGTATGACGGAATTGTTCTTAAAAGTCCTCCGTCGCATCTATCTGTCTTTCTGAACGTGTTAAACTCAAAAACTTAGTAATGGAATTTGGTATGTAGATAATTTGAGAATATGGAAATAGTTTTCCCGGAAAAATATATGGCGGAACTTTTATCTCAAAAAACTCTTTTACGCAGAAGCTGTAAGCAAAAGCTAGTATATTATATGCCCTATTATTAAACCGAGAAGAAAATAATAATTTTGAAATTTATGACACTAATGCAGCTCTTTAACTATTACCAAAGGAATTGGTTAATTTTATATTTATTGTTAATTTTATTTCTTCAGTCGAAGTTTACATTACTTTGTACCGCTAGAGCAGTTATGAAAGGCTTCTAGATTGTATAACACGCTTAAACACAAAATTGCATGCGATATGATACTTCAACTCCGAAGCCCATTTTGTAACAATATACGTGCGAATGTATTTTTACACTGAGTTATGGTTTTAGGTGTTTACGTATATGAGGAATGTAGAATGGCGGTGACTTGGTTGCGTAATTGTACTGCATGCGCGGTACGACAGCGCTCTGAGGTCCTGGGTTCAAATCCCAGATCGGGTAAAGTGGTATTTGTTTTTTTTTCTGCTCAGTTACAGCCCGGAGTCTAAAATTTATGCCTGATATGGCAAGTGGCTCGCTCCCTAACACATTATGGGACGGAACGCACTTGGCGAATAGTGAGTGCCCTGGTTGCATCTCTGCATATTCCTTCGGGGATAATTGCGTGATTTGGTATGGAGATAGTTTAAGACTCTGAGAAGGTTGTAGACTTTAATAATATATAGCGGGTCTTTTATCCCGGAAAACTCCTTCACACGTAGTGTTGCCCAAATGCAAGAACAAGACGAGACTTAGCCAGTCTTGGTCTTGGTCTTGCGCCAATACACCTGATCTTGGTCTTGGTCTTGCGCTCCCAGTCTTGGTCTTGGTCTTGGTCTTGCAGCAAGAGTCTTGCAAGTCTTGCAATTACCTATTAGTCTATTACTATTTATTAAAGTTTACTTTAAATCTTAGAAAAACGTATTAGAATTGGAACATTGTGAGCTTGAATTAACATAGCCATAGTAAAGATCAAGCAGATTAATAAATAACTGAAGATTTGATAAGAAATTTGAAAAATCAACTGACCTATATGTCGTTTTCCATGGAAGTAACTGTTTCTTAATAAACATTTATGATTTATAAGCTTACATTTGCTAAAACATGTAAAAAAACAAATTAATTACAATAACTTGACTGTATTTTAAAGAACAATACTTATCTGTCTAGAAAGAGATTGAACCTTCAACTTATAAGAAATTTAATAAAAGAGTTTTACGATTTATCATTGTATCCCAAAGTAAAAATGAAAAATTATTATTAATATTTCCCAATTGGGACCCGAGTGGGGCCAAAGTGGGAAAATCCCAAAGTAAAAAATGAAAAATTATTGTTAACATTTCCTAATTGGGGCTTGAGTGGGATTTAAGTGGGAAATCCCAACGTTGAAATAGTAAATTATTGCTAATAGTTCCGCTTGAATAAATCTAACTAAGATAAACGAAAAAACAGAAACAAATATTAAACATTTAACCGCAATATTAGTAATATCATCTAGTTGATTCGATGTACATCAAATAAAGCGACGAATGTAATATTCCCGCTTGGACCAGTGGTAACGTGAACGACTGATGATCAAGAGGACCCGAGTTCGAGCCCAACTGACGACAAGGATGCATTCAACCAATAGTTCACTTTCTAATCGAAATATAAAGTTATAGTACCATCAGAGTCCGTAATTCAAAAATTATTTTTTGATTTTTTGAAATTTTAGATTTTTTATAAATTTATATTGGGATCTGATGGGGATTTCCCAATTGGGCCCCATTTGGGATTTCCCAATGGGGGCCCATTTGGGATTTCCCAATGGGGGCCCAAGAGGGCTTTGCGTGACATCCCAAAGTGGGCCCCAAGAGGGAAGCCCAAGAGGGGCCCCATTGGTCGCACTTTTAAATTTCTAGTCGGGCTATCCTTACCATTTTATCCCAATCATAATACTACTTGCGTGATCAGTATAATGTATTCATTTTCATTCTAAGCACTCTGAAACTTATTTATTCTTTGGAACACCTGTAGGTACTCTTAAAATTCGAAATTATTTTGCATGAGTATACCTACGCCCTATGGCGGCAATCAAAAATAGTGTCAAATGTTATGATTTCGGCGTGGCGGCAACGATTGTTTTAGATTTCAAAAGAAGCCGCCGGCGCGTGTATCATAACCATGTACTTCCGAAAAGCGGCAAATTTCTTTGAGAAGTAAGTACAAAACCTTTGATGCCGCATTATCAAAGTGCCGATGGTTAAAACATAGCTATGCATGCACTCAGTTTGATTTTAATAGATATTTTTTATTCGCTATGTTTATGGTATTAGTCGTAATGCGCATAGGTCCAGTTTTTCATATTCTTTGATACAGTTTTTGCGTCTCATAGAATTCCTAAGCGTACCTACCTATACACCGAACTGTTACACCTAACTACTCAGTGAAATAGCGCTAAGTCCTAGCTGCAAGACGCAAGAGTCTTGCAGGCTATGTCTTGTTCTTGCTCAAGTCTTGCACGGTCAGTCTTGCTCTTGGTCTTGCTAAAAATACGCGGTCTTGTTCTTGGTCTTGGTCTTGCAAAAACGCAAGAACAAGACCAAGACTGCAAGACCAAGACTGAATTTGGGCAACACTATTCACACGGACGAAGCCGCCAGCAAAAGCGACTACCAACAGTAGCAAATAGCAACATAAGTAGTACTACCAGTACTTTAAATTAAGAAGTACGAGGAGTTTCTTCACTCCAAGATATCAGATGTTAATCTCATGAAATAGACTAGTCCAGAATACCTTCGTATTCTACTCACTATCTATTTATCATTTCTAAAATGATAAAAAACAATAATGTCAACGAGTTGCTAATATGACTGCAAATAAATATATTATGTATGTGGGCGCGTAGAGATATTATAAAAAAATAAAAAATAAAAATGCTTTATTCATCACGTAGGCGAACATAGTTGCACTTATGATAAGTCAAGGTACATGAGAATATTCAATTATTACTTAATTAGATTAGCTTATATAAACAAAGACAATAAAATAAATGAAAAATATACTTAGTAAACAAAGAAGCCAGCTCGGGCTGGCAGGGAAGAAGAAATAAAATTATGTATGTATGTATTTTTAAATAAGCAATAAGGGAGAAACGCGTCGCGATCCTCACCGGTGAGGACAATAAAAGCCCTAACCTAGCTAACCTACCAGCCTTTCACTAACTACCTAAGCGATGACTACCCGAAGAAGAAAGGCAGAAAGAAACTCCGGGCTTTATTTTTTGTCATCAATTGTCTATTCATTTATAATATTGTTATTAAATATATATATTTTTTTTTAATAAGTCTTTTCTATACAAAGTCTGATTAATTATATAAGCTAATACACGCACATCACCGTAAAATTGCGGAGAAAATCCACATAAAAGTATTTAGCAATAACTAAAAACTAACGAAAAAAACAATAATACTAAAAAATTATAAAAACTATGAAACAGTCAGTGTACAGCGTGCATACGCCTACATTTACAAACATAATATTTTCATTTCATATTTTGTCGCAGATCTTGGTCAATATAATTAAGATTATAAATTTTAAGGCTGGTGCAACAAAATGATCGGTCGGTCGTCTATTATACATTGATAATTCAATGAGTCAATATAAAATAAAATATGTCACATAAATTTAAAACTGTTACCCAGTATAATGTCAAAATTGTAGAAAGGTACACATGAGACGTTTATGTAGTTAATTTATAATATTGGCGTTAACATAGGGTTGGACAGGGTGTGCAGGACTGTTTTTCCAAACCGTCTGATCATCGAGGTAATCCTTTACATTATAATACCCCTTTGACATTAATTCGCGCTTAACATGACACTTAAATTTGTAGCCGGGCAGATTGGTTATTTCAAGAGGGATTTTATTATAGAATTTGATACAATTCGCTAGATAAGATTTATTTGTTTTACAGAGCCGGAAATTTGGAACAACTAGTTTATTCTTATTTCTGGTGTTCAAACAGTGCAAGTCACTGTTTTTCATAAAAGTACCTAGGTTCTTACGGACATACATAATATTCTGAAAAATGTATTCAGCTGGCAAAGTCAGTATATTCACCTCCTTAAACAGTTCTCTAAGGGAATCGCGAGACCGAAGGTTATAAATTGCACGAATCGCTCTTTTCTGTAAAATAAAAATGGTCTGCAGATCTACTGCAGTACCCCACAGAAGAATGCAATAAGACATAATGCTGTGGAAGTAAGCGAAATATACTAACCTTGCCGTAGCCACATCAGTTAAATATCTGATCTTCCTAATAGCAAAGACTGCAGAACTCAATTTACTCGAAATTCTTTGAATGTGGGGTCCCCATTGTAATTTCCTATCGATAGAAACCCCAAGGAAGACTGTAGAGGGTACTAATTCTAGTTTATTCCCGTCTAAATCAATATCAGTTCCATTAATCTTGTTCAGTAACGAGAATCGAACACATTTAGTTTTTGCTGCATTTAATAGAAGATTATTGGCAGAAAACCAGTCAGAAATCAATTTAAATACTTTATTTGGCTCTACAAAATTTCCTTCCCTTCTATTTAGTTTAAATATTAGTGAAGTGTCGTCAGCGAATAATACAACTTCAGCCATTTTGTTAATAATGTACGGTAGATCATTAATATAAACTAAAAACAGAAATGGTCCCAAAATTGAACCCTGGGGGACCCCAATCCCAACTGTGGACCCTGCAGAGGAAACGTTGTTGATAAAAACTTTTGTTTCCGACCCGATAAATATGAAGATATTAGTTTAAGCCCCACTCCCCTGATGCCGTAATAGTGGAGCTTTAAAATGAGGGTTCCATGATCAACGCAATCGAACGCCTTGGAAAGATCACAAAATACCCCTAAAGCATCCTGCGATCCCTCCCAGGCATCCAACACAGCTTTAACTAATGCACGTCCTGCATCTTGCGTGGACCTACCCTTTGTAAAACCGAATTGCCTGTCATGTAGAATCTCATTTTTATTAAAGAACACCAGCATTTGATTAAGCATTAACTTTTCGAATATTTTACTTAAAGCTGGTAAAATAGAAATAGGCCTATAATTGGAGGGGGGTGTTGGAGCAACCAGTTTTAAAAATTGGTACTACTTTACTTATCTTCATAAGATCAGGGAATATGCCGTCTCTTATGCAGCAATTAAAAATATCAGAAAGGATTGGGGCGATGCTAACTATCACTGACTGCAACGCTTTAACAGACAAGCCCCAAAGATCTTCAGTACTCTTCATGTTTAAGCTCCTGAATACTTTTATAACATCATAATGAGTAACACATTCAAATTCGAAATTTGGAATTGATAAATCTAAATATTGTTTTAAGAATGACTCAGCTGCCTCTGGTGAGGATGGCAGACATTTTGTCGTCTCAAATGGTATGTTATTGAAAAACTTTTCGAAGTAATTAGCCACAGAATTATTGTCTGAAACTAGTTCGTCATTAATGTTTAATACAATCTTGTCATTACACTTAGTTTTGCCAGTTTCAGTATTAATTATTCTCCAAGTTGTTTTAATTTTATTATCCGATTTTTTTATATTTCTACTAATATAAGCAGGTTTGGCATACCTACATACACTTTTAAAAATTTTAGAGTATGTTCTTACATAATTAGTAAATTTGACATCAGGTGTAAAGGACCTTCTGTCATATAATTCGTATAGAACATCTCTACTACGCCTAATACCTTTGGTTGCCCAAGCACTGAAAGATATTTTATTTTTTAGTGTTACTGATTTTACACTACATGTTTTATTGAATACATTTGTCACACTATTTAATAATGTTTCAAACATATTATTTGGGTTGTCCGAGTCGCAAGTCAGCATAGGCAGCACGGAATTAAGTTTTGTGCTAAATTTCTGCAAATTACGTAGGGATAGTGGTCTAAATTTAATAATGTTTTTACTTCTTTGTTTTACACAATTAAGTTTGACCATTTGACAAGTATGGTCTGAGCGAACACCGGTTAATAATTCTTTATAGTCAATTTTAAAATTTGAGATAACATTATCAATACACGTGGCCGAAGTTGTAGTTAGTCTAGTTGGCTCGAGAAAGTGACAGTTAAGATTAAATGATTGGAGCAAAGTCAAAAATAAACTTTTGTCTGTTGTATCTATCAGTAAATCTATATTAAAGTCTCCGCAGACTAAAATCTTACTATGCATCTTAAGTTTTTTAGAATATCCTCCATTTTAGAGATAAAAGCTAATATGTTGGATGAAGGAGGCCTATATACACACAATATGATATAATCACTAGTCTCTGCACATGAGACCTCACACACTCGTTCAACAGAAAGTTTTGTTATATCTTGTCTATCCTTGTAAGAGATACCATCCTTGATGAGGATCATGGTGCCATGGTATTGTACCTATATAGTTGGCTCGCTCGCACGCCCGTACCAAGATGACGCTGACGTCACTGTCAGTCGTACATCCTATACCCGTTCCTTATGTGTTAATGTCATAGCGTCCATTAATGTTTCAATATTACGTCCTATCTAACAGCGGCGATAGCCTAGTTGGTTGTGTAACGGACTGCCGAGACGAATTTTCGCAGGTTCAAATCCCAAGGGCACACACCTCTGACTTAGCTAAAAAATTATGTGTGTATTCTTTGTGAATTATCGCTTGCTTTAACGGTGAAGGAAAACATCGTGGGGAAACTTGCATACCGAGAAGTTCTCTATAGAAATTACGAGGGTGTGTGAAATCTACCAATCCGCACTAGGCCAGCGTGGTGGACTAAGGCCTAATCCCTCTCAGTAGTAGAGGAGGCCCGTGCCCAACAGTGGGATCTTAAAGGATTGGTAAAGATACATGTAGCTAAAATATTAATTACTTTTCCATTAGATAAGTAATTCTAACTAAATCTCCATGAACTACATTCGCGATCGAGAAAACTAAGTTGAATTAGAAATTTGACAATATTCTGTATTCGATATCATGCTTTGCATTACATTTGACTCACATTAAAAACTTTACCAACGCAAATCAGAAACGAAACGGTCGCAGTAAAATCTTGCGAAAACTCTCAGCAATAAATGTTTGGGAAAAAATTATAAATCACATTTCTCCAGCCGTCGAAATTTATTAAAACTTGAAGCACGTGCCTTTACAGTCATGGAAACTTCTAGAGGTCAAGGACTAATGGATTTTTTTAAGATAAAAAATTCAGAAAGCGCTGAATGGTTTTGGATGATTTGGTAAATATATCATGTTCTAGTTTGACAACATGCATGCCCTTTATGAAGCGGTGATAGCCTAGTGGTGGGGAGCAGACTACCGAGACGAATGTCCACAGGTTCAAATCTCGAAGGCACACACCTCTGACTGTTCTAAATATTATGTGTGTATTCTTTGTGAATTATCGCTTGCTTTAAAGGTGTAGGAAAACATCGTGAGGAAACCTGCATATCTGAGACGTTCTCTATAAGAATTTTGAGGGTGTGTGAAGTCTACCAATCCGTACTAGGCCAGCGTGGTGGACTTAGGCCTATTCCCTCTCAGTAGTAGAGGAGGCCTGTGCCCAGCAGTAGGACAGTGTATAATAAAGGGCTGATATTACTATTATATTATATGCCCTTCATCCCTAAAGGGGTTGGCAGAGGCGCAGCTATGGTACCTCCTTTTCCAAGTGCATTCCGTCTCATGATGTAACAGGCGATCTTATCTCCATATCGATCATCAATTAACTATAAACCTATTCTTATTTAGAAAATACACAATCTTTTAGAATTTTAAGCGGGTAAAGTCAAAAGAAACAACTAGTAAAACATAAATCTCGCACTTAAAGCATCTCGAGCAAAATCCCAACATGATTTTTACTGAAAACTATCATAAACCATATTAAACTTCCATTATACTTTAATAATACAGTTTAACGGTCGATTGGCTCCAGCGAGCGTTGTTCACATAAAGTCTGCCTGATGTCCTTCAACTATATTTAATATCCTACTAATATTATAAATACGAAAGTTTGTGAGGATGGATGTATGTATGTTCGTTCCTCTTTCACGAAAAAACTATTGAACAGATTTGGATGACACTTTACAGTAGTATTAGTTATACATTAGAATAACACATAGGCTACAATTTATAATAATTTTGTGTACTTTGGTCATAATATAACGATTCATACAAGTAAGTTAGAAAAAATATGCTATCTTGGCGTACGCTGCCTAAACTGTTGGAGGTAGACAAAGATGATGTACTGTAGGATTGTTTGTCTTAAATAGTTTTAAATAAAAGTCCGCGACAGCATATACCGATCGTTTAAAAGCCATTATGATCAAAATAGTCAGTCATAAATATAATTAAATCGGATCCTTTTTTACAATGCCCAAGCCGGACTTTAATCTCTTTCACGCTCCTTCAGCTGTTATTGAAATAAATAATTCATTTATTTAACACTGCAAATACCAATGTATACAGGCGGAGTCAATGCTGTACTGTAGAGAAGTATATAAATTTATTATTATTAATAACTACAATAATTTCTTACATATTGTTAGTACTTAATCAAAAAATAACAAATTAATATGCGCACCGCTGCTCCATTCTACGTGAAGTCGCTCAGCAACGAATCACAACAATCCTACCTCCTAGTAATCATTTGAAGAATGCTATTCGAGCTGTCCCGCACCCTGCTCATGAGAGATACACACTTTTCGCGATAATAGTGACTATATAAATAGACACCCATACTGACACCCTTATTTATAAAACTTTCGCAAAGCTATGCTTAGTTAAGATACAAATATACTCGATCGGCAGTAAGTCAAAACCAGCCATCTTCTCTTAATAAGGTTCAAACTAGGAGCCGGTGATGTTGACAGCTATTTAAGCAATTCTTAACCACCTCTTAACACTAAAACAAGTTTATAGGTAAGACTGATAAACTATATTCAATCTCAAATTTGACTTAGCTGTCTCTCAAGCTACATTTAAAAAATATCGACTCCAAGACCTCCCACAGCTCCCTTCCCACTTTACATTTTAAAACTATATAACCCCACTCCAAGTAGGATGGGCTGACAACGCAGTCCTTGGTGAGCTCATAAAAGCCTGTAAAGCAAAGTACTGGTTCCATAAACAAGCAGAACTTTTATAATAAAGACGAGGAGAGCGGCCTACATGGCGGTAAGTGGCCTCCTGTAGTAATAGCATATGCTTTTACGCGGCTTAAATATTAATTCTGCTTTGATGTTTTGTAATGTAGAGTGCGTTCGGGGAATACCAGATGACGGGGTAATTTTGTTTCAAGATAACTGCTTAATTATTATCAAAATTAATGGAGTAACAAACAATTGTTTTGATTAAAATGAGGCTTTCTGGATCTTGTTCGTATTTTTTTATTGCTTTCAATGACAAGATGAGCTTGCCGTTCTGTTGATGGTACGCGATACGACCGCCCATCAACAGAAACACCATCCAACGTCTTGAATTACAAAGTATTGTTTGGTATTCCACTGCGCTCGCCATCCTGAGACATGAGATATTAAGTTTTATATCCAGTAGTTACATTGGCTACAATGTTCTTCTAACCCGAACACAACAGTGACTACACACTGCTGCTTAGCGGCAGAAATAGAGAGGTGGTTCCTACCTAGGCGGACTCTCACATATAAAAGACCTACCACCAGTAAATTATAAAATGTGTTTGGGTGTCAGGGTTAACGGCCTTGGATAGGCATTAATGCCTTTTGTTTGTGAATATTAACATTACGTATAGACTTATCCTCTTATTCATAGACGTTTTTTATTTAAGGACAGAGTGATGCTGTGATTACAAGTTTGTTTCTCAATGCTGACGGCATGGCAGCCTTTTCTTTCGGTGATAAAAGACTTGAGTTTGATATGTGTGTGCTATTCTAGAGTTCCCCATTTCATAAGAAATTTAACAGTGCATAAAATGAGTATATAAGAACGCTAGGCACTAGTCTCAAAGCCAACCCAATTAGACGTATTTGAATTGTTGGTTCTAGACTTTATACAATTACTAGGTACAGAACAGCTTTGTAATTACACTGAATTCTGACCAATTGCAGAGTTGAAATGGTGGTTTGAAATTCTAAAAGGGATATAATAGAAGCAAACGGTTGTTCCCCTAAGAGTACACAGAAACGCGTCTTACATAACAGTAATTGATTACCAAAATTATTTTTTATATTTCTCGTATGACTTGGTTATACCGGCCTGTATGATTGTAATAAACCGATGAAAAAACTAGATGTAATAAAATGAAAAAGGCACGAATGAATATCTTTGTGACGTCATATGGAATTGCCATGCGTGAAAGAAAGAGATAAAACGATTACCCCCGTACATAGTATTATTTGAAATATGATATTTTTCAAAAATTTTACCAAATTAATTGTAGATGTAACAAAAGACTTTCTATTTCTTAGAATTTGTTATTGCGAATAAAATAATAGTAAATATCACACGTCCTAAAACACCCTATTATACCACAGTGTCGTTACTCTACCGTTTTACAATAAGTTAACAGATTTTATATTTGTTTTACTAGTTTCTATGTCCCTACCAATTTATAAGTCTTCATCGAAATAAAATTTTGTCGCGACTCATACATTTTTCAAGGATCAAGGATAATATCATGCTTTTAAACTTTTAATCACGAATCTTTTTTTAAGTATTATTAGAAATGAAATATCCGTAAAAAAAAACATGTATTTTTAAAAGATTAAGTATGTCATTAATTGCCACATTAGCTGTTATATAAAAACTCAAACTTCTTGGCGTAAAAAACAAACCAACGTGTATTTATATCGGTAAGGATACTTGTGATCCCTTCCTCGACTGCTATTAATAATTTATAACCAGACCCACGTGATAAAACTCCATTAAATATGTAATATTTGGATTCAGTTCGAAAACACACGAAGTAACATAATGTATAATTGTATTGGGGTGGTTTTATATTTAGAAAATATGTGAACATTACGTATTTCCGAAATAAATTTATTTAACACACACACTGGTTTTACTGGTGCTAAGTCATATGTGAGGGTCCGCATGGGTAGGTACTACCTCAATGTCTATTACTGCCGCTAAACAGCAGTGTGTAGTCACTGTTGTGTTCCAGTTATAAGGATATTGTAGCCAGTGTAACTATAGACATAATAAGACTTAACATCTCATGTCTCAGGATGGCGAGCGCAGTGGAATACCAAACAATACTTTGTTATTCAAGGTGTTGGATGGTGTTTCTACTGTTTACGGGCGGTCGTATCGCTTACCATCAGACGAAAGGCAAGCTTGTCTCGTCAACAAACATCTTACCAAACGTATATATCTATATTGTGAAACGCTCTTTTGCAATAATTAATACAATTTTACACAATTCTTGACTACCTGCAACAGAGAATAATAATAGAACAGGCGTGTGTGACACAGCTTCTTTTCTGCCAGTCTGCATGGCCAGCCGAATGTTTGCGGAAACGCTCGATGTCATCGGCTAGGCCAGCGACGCGTTACAATATTATAGTATTAATACATGGAAAAGATATTGGTACTTCTTATTAAGCACACTTACGAAAGAGTGTGAAATTTGGCACAATTAGGGCTTATGAAGAAGATTGTAGGAAAGTAAAATGTATGTATATCGTATTAAATAATAATCCCATTCAAATTCTGGCAACTAGACAACTAGTATATACTAACAAACCTAATCAACGATTACGATGATCGATATTTAACATTGTATATTCTATAGAAACAAACGTCCATACAAACTATTTGTTCAAAATCTGAACTAAAATGACAACCAAAACGTTGCTGTTATAACCTAATTATTCACTTGAACAACGAATAATTTTACTTATTTGAGTAATATTTTATCTACAAATTCAAGTTTACACTTAGACTAGAGTTCTTATATCATGAGTGCCATTGCGTATACAACCATAACCTGTCAATATTGACCATACTAAAGTCAGTTTGAATGGACTGTAGTTCAACTCAGTAAACATAGTGAATAATCGGGACGCGAAATCTAGTACGTAGTACTTATTTATCTTGACTAATTGACTAATTCCTCTTACCAAATAAACTCAACACTAAAATTACAAGGGGAACAAAAGCGTACCCAAATGTATAAGAAACAAAAGGGTATTTTAGTTCGCGCAGATGTTATTAATGTGTTTCATTAGTGAACGGATGAAATTGTCTGGGAGTGGTACAAGCGAGCGTTTGATGCTTAATAACTATTACAACGAAGCTTAGTCTTTGTTGGTAAGATCTGGAAAGAGATGATTTCTTCTTTCTCTAATACTGAGAGCAGAAGTTCCCAAATTACCACATTGCACTGATTACTGAAATAGCCCACGCTCTTCAATGGAAAGATGATAAATTCAGAAGGCTCACCAAGTATTATAACTAATATTATAAAAGTGATTTTGTTACTCCTTCATGCTTTTATGACTCTAAGCGGTGATTAGAAATTTTGCATATATATTGCCATGAGTTCAGGAGTACATATGGTCCCTTTAACTTAGAAAAAAATACTTCCTAAAGGATTGAATTTAATTTACTAAATCTCCATTAAAGGCCCCCATTACATATTGTAACGCCTCCCAGAGGAGTGCGCCTCCAATTTCGAAAAGCAATGGCCTAGAGAGATCAGAAACATCTGAAGGTCTTAGTGGTGCGTCGCTTCTTAATACTTATCGTCATTAAAGACATAGGATGATTCTTCTGTTATTGCGTTTAGGGATTATAGGGCATAATGACTCATCAACCACCCGTGCTGGCTTGCAGAACTACAATTCTGTGGTACCTTCCATCTCGGCGCGAACAAAAAGGTTCAGAAACTCATATCTGTGCCGCACCATCATCTGTGGAATGGTTTGTCAACATACGTGTTCCTTCCTTAGAGTTTTCAAGCGGTGTGAAGAAGTAAATATGCAGGCCAGCGTGACTGGCGTCCGGGGACGCTTGTACCTTTGTCGGACGGCATTTTCTAGGAATCAATTCGCTTAACATCAGGTGAAGTGGAGTCCCTATTCCAAGCTCAGATAAAAAAAATAATAATAATATTGGCCCTATATTATATGTCTCACTGCTGGGCGCGGGCCTCCTCTACTACTGACAAGGATTAGGTCTTAGTCCGCCACGCTGGCCTAGTGCAGATTGGTAGACTTTACACACCCTCAAAATTCCTATAGAGAACTTCTCAGGTAGGCAGGTTTCCCCACGAAGTTTTCCTTCACAGTTAAAGCAAGCGATAATTCACAAAGAATACACACATAATTTTAGAAAAGCTAGAAATGTGTGCCTTTGGATTTTAAACCTGCGGACATTCGTCTCGGCAGTCCTTTCCACACCCAACGAGGTTATCGCCGCTATAAAAGATACTTTACTGCAACTGATAATTAAAGCTCAAAGAAAATGTTAAATAGAAAGACACATTGTATCTCTTTATCATCTTCAATAAAATGCAGTCAGGCAACACATGAGCGTACTCACTACCGTTAAAATTGAAACCGTATCTTGGCCTTTGTATGTTTCGATGCAGCGATTGAATTTTAAACGATTCAAATTGAATCTAGCATCTGAATACAAAGTGGCCGTTTAGCTTTGTGATGTAAGATTGTAAATCAGGGATATCGATGTGTTTTTATGAAGATCGTACGTGAAAAATAGTTGTGTAGTTCCTAGCTGGTGTGTTTAGAAAGGCCGGCATAATTGTAACGATCAGGTATCACTCAAGTACTATTGATTTCGAAGTATTAAGAGGTAAGTAAATCCAGCCGTCAATCATTGCAAAAGAACAATTTATATTGTCTTGTTGGCTTAGAGGTGGTTTATGGTCTTTAAACCGGAAATTCCAGGGTTCGATTCCCCGGTTGAACACAAGTTTGCGTAAGTTTATCTAACATAGTTAGCCCAAGACTGGATGTACTTACTACTTAGAAGTAGTAGAAGTTAAAGTTTATTAAAACTATGCCAAATTGTTTCTGGAACATGCGTGGAAACAAGTATTATCTCAACTCCACATAAAAGTGCTGGTAGCAAGATATATTTCATATTCGCCCGGATAGCGACTACTGTATACAAGGTATTTAAATCCGCCATAGTGGTCCACGTAAGTATGTATATTCGGTTCTAACAGGCCTGCATAATTGTATCGACTTCCCAGGGGTAATCATCTCTCGTCAGTCGACATTCTACTTTCCATCAACTGCAGCGGGGTCACTTTGTCGAGACCACATAAAAATAATAAAAGGATGTATAAGTGAAAAAAAAGTGTTAAATTACAAGGATTCATTATGGAATTGGTTAAAACCTACTTAGTCATTGGATTTGGTAATAATTTAAACAGGCCCTAAAAGTATTCGCTTTACAATATAATTCTGGAAAGCTGAACATTTGTCAGGATTAAATCCAGGTTGTAAATTCTCGCTTAGGCGCTAATTAAAATACTTTTTTGGGTCTATGAGTCCAAATTGTATTTAAAACTTGTGTAAAAAGGTGTAACTTTAAGAGTAATGATAGCACAGTGATTATGTGTATTAAAATCATTTATATCTAAAAAATGAGACGAGCATGCCACTTGTCTGATGGTAAGCGATATCATTTACCATTAACAGTAGACCATACAGAACTATTTGTTATACAGGCACTGCAAAGTGGCCCTGCACCTGATGGTAAGTGGAGTGGAAATGTCTGACGAGTAATGATTACTCCTTGGTAGTCGATACAATTATGCCGGCCTGTTGGAGCAGGATATACACAATTATATAACTCAAAGACGAGAAGAGCTTGCCGTTCGCCTGATAGTAAGCGATGCGACCGCCCATAAACATTAGCAATCATACAAAACTATGAATTACGAAATACCGCATGGCATTCCACATTCATCATTCTGAGACAAGTGGTTAGGCCTTACAAGTAATGATACTACATTGTCCTTCAAATCAGATCAAAACAGTTCATAAACACTGCATTAATGTATAATAACAATTTTAATATTATAATAAAATCTACAATTATTGTCCTGATCCTTATTATTTACATGAGTTGTTAGCGCCTTAACCAGCATCTTCAGGAGCTCTAAATTGGCCGTTAGGTCAGAAACCAGATGCAGAAGGCAGTATTGCTGGACACGGCACGCATTGTGAGGAGATTCCTCGGTTTAAATCACTTCCACCGGTGGTATGGTTCTTGAGCCTCGCCATCATAGGATGGTAAATTTTGTTTAATATTTTATATGCATTTATATTTTTAAGATCTATATAAAAATACCTCAAAAATGTAGAGAATTATAATTTATGACGCGTGCACAATGCAGTAGTTAGAATCTCTAAGTATTAATTTGTATTGCTAATTTTTCGTCCTGAAACATGTGTGAGAATGTGCTCCGCCAACTTATAGGAATGCTAGCTAGCTAGCTCGCGGTTTCCCCTGGGTGAAATAGTATTTCCGAGATAATAGTTCTGCTATAATTGTCCTCAAGTTAAAAAGTAGCCTACGTATTCCCTAAGGTCTCAAATTATCTCCATACCAAAGTTCATCGAAATCCATTCGGTAGTTTTGAGTTTATCGAGTGCATACAGACGGGGCTGGGCCTTTGTTCTATAATACAATAAAAGCAAAAAGGATTTCCTACTATTTATTGACAGTCATGGCTATGTGCTGTATTATCATAATTAATATAAAACATCTATTAAGTCCCCGTATATAGGTTAGCAAAATTCCCCAGCAAATAACAGTGTTTGCACATGCGACCAATATTTGTTCAGTTAATGTGATTTGGACAAACATTCCAAACTCGCGTTCCGAATTAATACCGTTTTCTGCATGAAGTCCACCACAAAATGTGACTAAATATGTTATATTGACATCCTATATGTGTAAGCAAATTTGAAATGAATGTGACTAAAAAATATTTTTTCGGGTTTTATTTCGGTTTTTTATACTTAAAAATTTATAATTGCAAAATGTAAGTAGATATTCTATGTTCTATGTTTTTGGGCTTCTTTTTCCCCAGTAGGGCCGTTGTAGGTGTAACGCCGGCTATGGGTCTTGCTAGCTCAACTCCTAGAAGCGCAGGATCTGAATGTAGGTAGATATTGCAACTTTGACTTCCCGGAAGACTTTACAACTCAGTCCGCTCCGTAACCATGAAAACTGCAAAGTCTTCGATAGATTATTTTTTTCTTTTTAAACAAACAAACAAACACAAATCACGCATTTATCCCCGAAGGCGTATGCAGAGGCGCAACCAAGGCACTCACTTTTCGCCAAGTGTGTTCCATCCTATGATATGACAGGACCTCAAAACGCCGCCGTACCACGCATGCAGTAGGTACAACTACGCCGATGCAGTCACCCAAAATTGTATTTTTAATAGATTAATAATAAACCATAAGAATTTGTTTACCAGTTGTCTCTCTGCCTACCCACTACCCAGCTCCATGACATTCCGCATAATGCTTCTAATATGAAAAATAAACCTGTACCGCAACATCATTAATTAGCAACAATGTAGAATATAGTACGCGTCGCTTAATAGCTTACGCTCCTCGTGTGTTGTCGTTAGTAATATCATAATGTTTGGAATAATGTTGTCTTTATTATGTTCCAGTTTCAGCAGCTTTTATGAATTTGTTGTTGGTATATGTCCGAAGCGACGATAGCCTAGTTGGGTGTGGAACGGACTGCCAAGACGAATGTCCACAGGTTCAAATCACAAGGGCACACATCTCTGACTTTTTTAAAATCATGTGTGTATTCTTTGTGAATTTATCGTTCGCTTTAACGGTGAAGAAAAACATCGTGAGGAAACCTGCACATCTGAGAAGTTCTCTATAGGAATTTCGAAGGTGTGTGAAGTCTAACATTCGCACTAGGCCAGCGTGGTGGACTAAGGCCTAATCCCTCTCAGTAGTAGAGGAGGCCCGTGCTCAGCAGTGGGCAAGTATATAATACAGGGCTGATATTAATATTATGATTATATGTCCGGAAAGCAAGCATTGTATACAAGAGGGTCTACTTCGAAAAACGAGCGTCGAAACGTCGGAGCGAAACGAAGAAACGACGAACTTCGAATTTATCTCTACTACCAAATTACTTCGGATTCGTCACCATTCTGTAGCTTACCTTGGTGGTAGGATCAATTCCCCGTATTTTTTTTTTTTTGAAGAAATCATTGGATCTTTTTCGTCGCAGATGGTTATAAAAAGTATAACTATAAGTTCTTACAAATTCCATGTCTGAAATATTGCGATGAACAGATCTGATCCGTCGTCGAATCCGTAACACTTCGTAGTAACAAAACGTGCAATCCTTCATCTGAAACTACGGATTTCGTTTTTCGAAGTAGACTCTAAGATGTTGAACCTACGTAGTCTATCTGCCATTTAAGAATCAACCCTAATTTCAATCTTCAATCCGATTCCGCGAATGAACCAATCACAATAATTCATTTGTAAGCACGTCACAATATACTTTGTTCTGTATGGTCCATTTTGAGATAAAAACCAATTGGGATCGATTATTAAAAATGGTTGTAAGTGTGTTGTGTTCCGTGATCAAGCTGTGTTTACAAGGTCATTTTGATAGTGCGTTACTAAATAAAACCACATACTCGTCTTCACCTATGCTGACATTGTGCCAAAAATCATCCATTAATAATGAATATTTTCACCAAAAATTCTGGTTTTAGTTTTCAGATGTTTTGATTATTTTGTAGTTTAATGTGAATATGGCGTGTGCCTGAGTGTATTTTTGACTGTAAGTATGATGCTGCTGCAAGGAATTCTCTTAAAGTAGTATTAGGGCGCGTAAAATTATAATTACTTTTTATTAATATTTATTTTGTTCGAAACTTACACCTTCTTATTTTACTTCTACGGCTCAAGTACTTTATTGTAAAATATTATTTCCAAGTAGATAAGTATGTGGTGTCATTCAGTAACGTGATATCAAAATGACCCTGTATAATATGATTTCAGATCAAATTATAAAAAAGCGATAAATTCCAAAAACTAGCTTTTATTTCGATGTCTAACATTCGCGTAAATATATAAAATCAGTAGTCAAACCGGACTTGCATGACTGTGTCGTTCGACGAGAGATAATCATCTCTCGGCAGTTCACACTATCTGGATCCTATTCCTCTTTTCATGAGGCACTGAGTGGGGTTAGTATGGCGGGCTCGTATTATACACCTTGTGTGCGGTGTTCATTATCCGAGCGGATACAAATATCTTACTACTACCTACGTCTATTTACGAGCATCATCTTTTTATTTGGTAGGTCTCTTATATGTGAGAGTCCGCCTGGGTAGGTACCACCGCAATGTCTATTTCTGCCGCCAAGCAACAGTGTATAGTTACTTTTGTGTTCCGATTTGAAGAACATTGTAGCCAGTGTAACTACTGGACATAATTAGACTGAACATCTCATGTTTCAGGATGGTGAGAGCAGTGGAATACCAAACAATACTTTGTAATTCAAAGTGTTAAATAGTGTTTCTAATGTTTATGGGCAGTCGTATCACTTACCAGGCGAACGGCAAGCTTGTCTCTTCATTCAAAGCGATATTGCTATGGTACCTACACAGGCGGACTCTCACATAATATGAGAGGACCTACCACCAATCATTTACATGTAAACAAAAAATTTAACTACACATTCCTCTTACCTCTTCTACGTACCTCATTTCTTTTTATGGTAATTAAAAATTCTTGATCTATACCTAATGCTATGTACCTTTGTTACTGTTTTGTGCTGATATTAAACTAGACTCAGCATTTATCACAGAGATATGATTAGCTGTAACAGCATCATCCGAGCATTTAATTATCTCATTTGGATTTAATTAATCAGTCCAGTCATATTCCGCGGGTGGGCGAACAAAGGGAATCTAATCATGGAATACTGGCCCATATAGATGTATAGTTAGCCACAAAAGTAGCTGCATTAGTTCAAAATTGTAATACGCTTTTATTTTCTTAAAATTATTTTCTTCACATAAAAGGTATCTACTTTAGTTCACACAAAAAAATCAAACTCAACGTATACAAGTGATTTTGAAGATTTGAATTTGTTAGTTATTATTATTATTAGATAAATATTAATATTATATATACAGTTGTCGACGTAGTATAATTATGTAGTCATTGCAAAGGTACTTTGTTAACATTTACCGATCTCCATTAAACATTTTGTTACAAACCATATATGTTTGTATATAATATATGAATTCCAAACCGGCTAGAGCGATTTTAATATTAAAAATAAGCTATTTCTCATATGAGCTCAGCTGGCGATCCTGTGAAGTCTCATAGCGATCTGACTCCGGACTTCACTTGGCTATACGTAATAGGGTAGTTTCCTATATTTGATTTAGTTTATTATTTTATATCTAGCAGAAAATAATATGAAAAAGAAATTCTTCTGCGAAATCAGCATCAAAATTGGTTGAAAGATAAAGCAGTTATTCATATTTCAAATATCGTTTTGAGCAAAAGTGGAGGCGTGGTGGGGTTATCGTGCTGTCCTTTTCTCACTCACGCAGCGTTATGGCCGGTGGCATTGAGTGACGTCATATTTTAATATTACTGTAATTTGACAGCTTCCTTTTCCACCAAATTTCAAAGCTTTATAACTTATTTATTATTGCGTGTATTCTGAAAATTATTCATCCGATAGATTTTGAGTGAAATATATTTTTGAAAAAAACAAAAATATTTATAGAAAAAGTCGTCAACTACCTTATTAACCTGGCTATAGTAATTATTAGTACTACCCGTGTAAACCCGGGGGATATCACTAGTTTATAATACTAATCAGAAACTATTATACGCTTTCACCCTAAATGATATGTAGCCAACACGCTTTGTAATAAGGGCCATTATTGATACCCATATTTTGGAACACTCTGTATAGCCTCGTACTAAAATTATCACACAGTCCGATGTCAAGTTTGCGGCTATCGGCTCCTCACACTATAATTAACCGAAACAATTAGATAACCTAACCGTCCATTAACTATGAGGAATTAATTAATAAATGTAATCCTTTGAATCTTGACTGTAATTAGCCATGTTCGCGTTTAGATTTTCGTAAGCTTTAAAGGAGGTTACAGTCACATATTATGTGGAGTTGTGTTTACATTTAATGATGAACAAAATGATCCCTACGGACTATACTAAGGGCTTATTGTGACTCTTTTTGTTTTCAGGTGTAGACGAAGATATACAGTCTTACTTAAAAAAAAATCGTAAAGCTATGCTTAATTTAAACACACATTTAGTCGATCCAACAAGAAATACCCTATCCGTCTTATTACAAAAAGCGAAATAAACCTTAGCTTAAACCTGTACTAACAAAACCAGGCTTATCTGAGAAACCATGGTTTAAATTTGTCCGTATTACAAAACTCATAAAAACCGTAGACTTCTTAGTACTGCCATCTGAACTATGGCCTATATATAAACCACAGACAAATACAAACAACATTCCTTCAATACGATATCATTCAATCGCAACGTTCCATATACACAAAAATGAAAACGTTTTCAAACAATGTTAATGATTAAATAATGTTTAGGAGTATTAAAAATATTAAGACGTGGTTATTTTGCTCCAAGATAAATAATAGTTGTAACTTCGATTGCACTTTTTTTTAGGTTTCAAGTTTTGACTAATGTTGTATTAGCTGGTAATACATCTAAATGCGTGTTACGAAACGTAAGCTTCCCGCGCGTTATATGAAACCATAACAATAAACAAAACTATTGCGGTAACTTTTGCAAATAGCTTTAGAATTTATTATCAGTGTATTATTATATAGAATAATTGACTATTTGTACTATTGTGATGGATAACCGAAAGAAAAAAAGATCTGAAAATTGGAGTACTGAGGAAAAAGTAAGTAAACAAAAAATCCGCCATATAGTTTTTAATTTGTTAAATATAATAGATGGATTTCAAGCTAAACGACATTTAAAATGTTATAGGATGTACTACGCGAATTAATTGCACAATCACGCCATATTATAGAGAACAAAAATACAAAAGCTTCTTCCAACAAGAAAAAGACTGAAGAATGGTAAAACATAGCACAGAGGTATTTCGTTTTTTTTTTATAATTATAATATTATTATAATCAGTTATTACCAAGCAAATTAACAAAGTTTGTTAAATATTTTCAGGATCAATGTACTCATGGGAAAGAATAGGTCTGATGGTGATGTTAAATTAGCGTGGAAAAGAATGAAGCTTGCTGCTAAAGCTAATTTGTCCACCCATAGAAATCACCAAATGCAGACAGGGGTGGTGAAAAGCCTAAGTCACCTTCGCAAGAAGATCTAGCGATTATGGCTATTGCTCCACATGATTTTATTGTGGAATTCAATAACTATGACAGTGATGCTAACAAAACAGCTGTTAGCACAATTGATTTTTATTTATTATTGTAAAATACTGCTTAAATTAATATAAAAATAATAATTTAACAATATAATGAATATTTTTAGGTTCAATTACAACCCCTAGAAGTTAAGGAAGTAATAGCTGGATCTAGTAGTGCTTTTACTCCTTCAAACATGCCCCTTGAATACAATGATGTGGTAGAAGTGATAATAGACCAAGGTAAAAATTATATTTAATTAAAATCTTCTTTAATATATTATATATTGTAACCTGTAAACATATTACGAATATTTAAAGGAAAATAAAAGTACGCATATAAAACATGAAAATGAGACTTTATTTTAGTCTATATTAATACAACTAAAATACTTTCAGATGCCCCAAATGAAAATGTGACGACTGCCGTTACTACTGACGAAAAAAAAACAACATTCATAATAAAAAGGGCCTTCAAAATATGTAAGCAAGATTACCTTAAGTTTATATTAATCTTATTATTTACTAAGAACAAATTAGTAATAAAGGATAAATATTTGATTTTTCAGAAAAGTAGCAACACAAGAAAAAATATTAGAGAGCAACACTCAATTTAAAAAAAAACAACTGGAAATGCTAGCAGAAGAACATGAATACAACATTAAAATTGCGCAAAATAAAAAATAAAAAAACTAGAGCTAGAAATAGAATTATTAGAAAATACGAAGAAATCTAGTACAGAGTAATATTAAATGGTAAATGTAACATATGAATAATAATATACCACTATTATATAAGTTTTCAATGCTATGATTATATAAGTGTCACAGTAATACACATATTAGTTATGTCTAATATCATTTTCTTTTCAGGTATAAAAATATAATTTCAAGCTTATTACAAAAATATATTATTTTAATTAAAAGTGTCTTTCAATAAATTGCCTTCTTCTAATATTTCCGCGAACATTGTTTTCTGTGGCCAAAACAACTGCGTGAGATTGCCTGTTAACTTCGTCTTCGAGCCCACTAGAAAACACATCTTCCTTCATATCAATTGCGATATTGTGCAATACAGCACATGCTACAATAGTTTTTCTTGCAGTTCCAATGTCACAGTAAAGGCCTCTTAATAAACAACGGAACCTCTGCTTCCACAACCCAAAACATCTCTCCACTGCATTTCTGGTGTTAATGTGAGCACTATTGTACCGTTCTTCTTGGGGTGTTGAGGTATTCAGTAAGGGAGTAAACAAATACGGTGTACATGCATACCCACTGTCTCCAAGCAAAATGCCTGAGAAGGCACCAGCCTCAAATCTCTGCTTTAGTCGACTTTCTCTAAAAATTCGAGAGTCATGGACACTGCCGTGCCACCTAGCAACAATATCTATTATTTTTAAATTTGCATCGCAGACTACCTGGAACAATAGTTGATTATTTTAGTATCTAACACATACATATGAATTGACTATACATATTATCATTTCATATTATAGAGCATAGTCACATTTAAATTATAGTTTTCCACTGTATCCCTGCAAAGCATAAATAATAACAATCTGACCTAGAATTTTTATTATTTATTGTATAATAGTCACACTAAACAAAGACATTCTATCCCTAGTATAAGGTTGTAAAGTCAAATGTACTTTAGGGATGGTTCTGCATACAAGTTATTGTTTAGTTTAGAAGAAAAATATGAATATAAAATCAGAATACCTGGACATTAATAGATGGAAATCCTTTGCGATTGATATATATTTGACCACCATCTTCACATATTTTTTTTACCCTTATGTGAGTACAGTCAATTGCACCAATTACTGAAGGAAAATTTGCAATTCTATGGAATTTTCGCATTGCTTCCTCTTGTTCTGCCAATGAAGCAGGCATTTTTATAAATCTATGCGATATTCCGGCTATGGCTCCTGCTAATTTTTTGCATATTTTACTTATAAAGGGCTGTGAGACTCCATGCAAATCGGCTGTATCATCTTGGATCTATATTAAAAAAATTACAAAATATTGATTTGGAACTTGGGTATAATTTTTTATAAATGATTATGAGTGTATTGTTAAATGCAAATATAAGCTTTGTTCATGACTTACCTCATGTCGAGCCCAGCTTCGCAATGCGCAAACCACTTGGATTTCGGGAGACAGCGGGCATCCACGGGTGTCTCGAGTTAATGGGTCGCTTAATAAATCTACTATTTTCATTGCAAAAGATTTAGTAAATCTATACTTTTGCCTGAAATCTTCATCAGATAAATCAATGAAGGGATTGACTCAAACACGATTTCTATTAGGTCGGCGTGGCGTTTCCAGTAGCTCAACGGCTTCAATATCCTCAATATCGACTGAATCTACCATGTTAATATCCATTTTCGTGTAAAAATAACACAAGACAACGAAACAGACGCTAATTTAAGAGATAATCTGACACAATCTGACAAATGATTTGAAATTTGATTTGACATTTACGATTTAGACCATCATCAAACCAGGGGCGCCGAGGTTTAGCATTAGACCATCAAATAGTCCATGGTTTATCGTTAAACCACTTTTTCTAATACCATTTTTATATAAACCGTACTTTGTATAGGTTTAAACCAAAGTTTTTAGTTAAACCTCGTTCTGTAATAAGACGGTATAGGTTTTGATTCCCTTGTATAATAGTTATTATAATATTATCAGCTCTGTATATATTACAGAGCTGATAATATTATAATAACTGAGCCACTGCTATGGGCCTCTTCTACTACTGAGAGAGATAAGGCCTTAGTCCACCACCCTGGCCTAGTGCGGATTGGTATACTTCACAGACCCCCAAACTTTATATAGAGAACTTCTCAGGTATGCAGGTTTCCACACGATTTCTTCCTTCACCGTTAAAGCAAGCGATAATTCTCAAAGAATACTCACATAACTGTAGAAAAGTTATAGCTGTGTGCCATTGAGTTTTGAACCTTCGGACATTCGTCTCGATAGTCCATTCCACTCCTAATTTGGCTATCGCTACTTCAAATCACATCAACAAAATACATATGATTGATATTCAAAGGAAAATTTTGGAGTTGCTTCGAAACCCTCTTACCAATAGCAAACTATTTAAGTGTCAATACAACTGAAATCCGTTTGATAGAACAAGATAACAACGTCTGCGCGTCGACTAATAAATCCAATTTTCCAATAGTTATAACCACTCGGTAAAGTGCGCTAGTTCAAAGTTCCGTAATCGAAGTACTCAGCAAGTGCGGAGTGGTGAGAGTACTCGCGTCAAGAACAGTTGTTTCTCTTCCGTTCTGAGACTTCGAAACTATTTCTAAACGTTACGATCTGAATGGACAGTGGTTTGATGTTCTTAAGTAGATATTTTGATAGTGTCTTTTTTTTACACACACTCACGCCTTTTGTTCCCTGAACCTATTCCGTCATGATGTGATAGGAGGTGAGCTTTTTCCCATATCTGGTACAAATTTCAAACTCCGGGCTGATACTAAGTAGAAAAACTACCGAGGTAGTATTTTTTTTAAGCAGTTTGACCGGGAGACGCAGCATAGGCAGGCCCCCCACGAGATGGGCCGACGACCTGGTTAGGTTCGCCGGAGCCCGATGCATGAGGGCGGCCCAGAACCGGTCCCTGTGGCGCTCAATGGGGGAGGCCTATGTCCAGCAGTGGACGATTCCCGGCTGAAATGATGATGATGAACGCTTATAACCTCTACTGATTGCCTTGATGGAGTAGTTGTTTTGCGTGCGCGGTACAATCGTTATACGGTCCCTGGATTGAATCCTAGGTCAGGCAATATTGGGTTTTTCTATCCCCACATGTAAAATAAAACAAAAAGCATAATAGAACGATGACTTCGCAATTGATCCGCTAAATCATATATCAAAGGTGCGTTTATATTCTAATTAAGCCAAAGTTATTTGAAGAGTGTGAACACGCGGCGAAACTTAATCGACACTTTGTTAGCTCACTCGCTTTAATCGCTTTGTCATGAAGATTCTCGTGATCGACAAATTTCAGATTAATTTGGCTAATTATAGATTTAAGACATCAAGCAAATCAAGTATCTTGCGTGTGTGACTTGAAAAGTAATATCACTTGAAATAGCTTGTAAACTTTAATTATAGCATCATGATTCCATTCCAGTGGTAGTCGGAGGTGTAACACATACAAATTATATTAGGTCCTACATATTCAGCAAGCCTAATTCCTCAGTTGGACAAACGTTCGCTCTGTAGAATGAAAGCGATTAGGGAACTCCATCATGGTATACTCCGTATGTGGTAAGAACAAATTAATGATGATCACATTTAATTTCCTTGAAAAAAATAATATCTTGGTGTCATATATGTTGCTTATGTGCAGTCTTAACATACGACTTACTAATAATCTCTTCTATAAAAATCCAAACATAAATTAAGAAGGCAATAGGAATAACTACGCGTGTATTCAACGACGTCGCTTATAAAGTTAAAACTAAATTGGAGTCCACACTCTGTGAAGACAAAAATTAAACTAACATGACCTCTAGACGTTCATCTCTTTCCAACCACGGATACTTCAATGAGTTAGAAAGAGTAAGAATCAGATATCTCGTCTTCAGTGTTGTGTGTGCCCTCCATTTTTTCTAACTTCGTGACACGTCGTAAAACTGTCTCCAGGTTCCCTCCACTTTTGTTACACCGACACATTGTATCCGTTTTTCCTTCCAGTTTCCCGTTTGAGAAATTGCGTTTATTTATTTTCTGATTAAAATCTCCAGAATAAAAAGTAAAGAGACTAATTGGCTTCGTTTGAAAATAATTGCAATTTTCTTTTAAAGTTTTCGAAATAAGTAGCTTTCGTGTTTTAATGGGAGGAATTGGAAGCATTTTAAAGTATTAATGATGTGAAAAGAAAATTATTAGTATTTTCTGTCATCAAAACTGTACTTTATTTTACGGTGAAAATGTGATTCCACAACCAACTAGTTTAAGAAGCGACCGAGATGTAATTATTTAGAGTTACTAATTGTACGAACCAGCATTTAGCCACTCGAAAGTATGATTGATATTGAGATCTGTCTCAAGCAATATGGTATTTAAGGTTATATTTTTATATTTTTATCAAATCTTTATGCATAATAAAACCTAATTCACAAAGAATTATTACAAATTGGAAAAAATCAACAGGTTATAAGCATTTCAAATTAGGTAGGAGTAAGTGTCAAGAAACAATAGAGACGCATTACAGACATATGACGTCATCGATAATTATAATGCACGCGAAAGCGGGATAGCACGATATCGCACCCACTATCGTTAATTGTAATAGTTGAAATACTACTCACTGTTTTATTTTCGAAACATTCTAATGCTGTTTTCTACGATCTTATTTTTAGAATAATTGGACAAACAGCCTGTGGTAAAATACTAAACAAAAAAGTTTTGACCCGGAATTTGAACGCAAAACCTAAGTTTTCCATAGCATCTATACGCTACTAAATAATGGAGACATCACCATTATGTATACACGTTAAAATCTCGATGCCCCCTGGTCTTGCAGAAGTTCATGGGCAGTGGTCACTTATCATCAAGTGAACCGTATGCTTGTTTGCCACTTATAACAAAAAAATGCCTTCTCCACGAAATTTATTCCAGATCTACAACTACTGAAAGCTTAACTATTAAGCTATCTGTCCAACTTTTAATACTTCAATTATTACAATACCCATTTTAAATTGAGAATTCTTTTACGCAATATAAGGGTAGCTTTGAAAGCTTTTGCATCTTCGTCGAAAATGGTTGAGAGCTTAAAGGTTTTCTAACGGAATTATAGTGAAAGCTGCTGTTTTAAAGAGCTTTTGAGGGATCTGTAGTTAAATGGCAAAGGAAGCCTTTACATTTTCATCTCTTCATATGTTCAATTTTGACTTCGTTTTGAATGCTCTTCTGCAATGTTTTGGTTATATAATATTTTAGTTTGGTGGTAGTGTAGACATAAATTCATATATAAGCTCACGGCTTTGCCCCCGCAGTAAGCAAAATTGCAACTAGTAAATGCATCGCATATTCGTCCCATAATTTTATAGGGGTTGATTTTATAGTCGTATCAGGTAGGGAAGGTATAATTATTAAATAAAAAGAGATGGATGTATACTGTATATACATTATACGTTTTCTATGAACTCTAGTGTGGTTTGAGCTGTTTTAATTTTCTAGGTAATCTTTAGCCTAGCACGTGATCGTATGATTGATTATGTTCGGGCCACCATTATTATCTCCGTGGAAGTCCGGATGATTCAGTAGTAAAATAATTATCAGTCTTAAATGATTAAGGCAACAAGTTCAGAGATAAAACGTATCGATAAGATAACGATCGTTAACTTTTGGAACTACGCTCTTGTATAATTTATATGTTTACGCGAATGTTAGACATCGGAATAAAACTACTTTTCGGATTTATCGCGGATTTTAATACTAAAATTTTCTCGTGACGTTTCGAAGACTACAGACTTTATTATGACGAGTGGATTGAGGTGTTGGTCGTCTGAAAAGTCAAGGTTACAATATCTAACTACATTTTACATATATCGATGGCTTCTAAGTAAACTATCGTATCTGGAAAATAGTGATATTCACTTTTTAGCGTTGCGTTAGTATAGTACTGTTTATTTATTTATTTCATAGCTTTATTGTACACCATATACAAAACACTGTGCTTAATATTAGAACAATGAAGGCTGAAAGGAGGTATAATTGGCGGTCTTATCGCTCGACGCAATCTCTTACAGTACAGACAAACAACTCATGTTTAGGACAAAACACAATTTATTCACAAGTCAAAACACAAAAAAATATTGATTAACTTTTTAATGAGTTAAGTACACCGTATCTAGACAACGAAACGTTAAACGTAAATATCACCCTTTTTTCAGATATGACAGTTTACTTAGGAGGCATGAATATGTTTAAAATTTTGTATAAAAAAATAAAAATAAAACCGCGATAATATCCACACGATAGTTTTCCTTCGACACTCCCGTATGCTAATCTCCTTCTAAACACTGAAAAACTCGACACGTTTCGTATGCGTAGGCGGTATTTCCCCGGCTTTCGGCAGATCTTTATCGCGCGGAGGCGTTTGCGGCAATGCGGTTTTATGTAAATACATTTAGTTTGAACTAGATATGTACCTGTGTAATGTGTATTAATATTTAACCTGCTGAACTGTGAGGAAACGTTAGATTGTCTGTAGGAAATATTCTACACAGTACACAAGGTGTTAAATCTCGCCATAGTGGTACACGTAAGTATGTTGAGTTCCGGGATCAGCCAGTATATGTGTTTCAATAGACCGGCATAATTGTGTCGATTGCCGAGGGGTAATCATCTCTCCACAGTCGACATTCTATTGGACCGCACTCGACTTACACTCTACACTCCAGACGTAGTGGGGTCACTTTGCAGTGTATAATTTGCAAAATTTCGAAGGTACGTGAAGTCCGCCAAACCGCACTAGGTCAGCGTGGTGCATTAAGGCCTAAATCTGTAGTAGAGGAGGCCCGTGCCCCGCACTGGGACGGTATACATATAATATTAGTACATACATACATACATAACATAACGCATTTTATCACCGAAGGGGTATGCAGAGGCGCAACTAGAGCACCCACTTTTCGCCAAGTATGTTCCGTCCCATGATGTGATAGGGGGCGAGCCTATCGTCATATCGGGCACAAATTCCAGACTCCGGGCTGATACTGAGCAGAAAAACCCAAATATCACTTTGCCCGACCCGGGATTCGAACCCAGGACCTCAGAGCGCTATTGTACCGGACGTGCAATACAACTACGCCACCGAGGCAGTCGTAATATTAGTATTATTATCAAAATACTTGTTTGTAACAGCTAGCGCCATCCATTGTTGTTTTGTGCACTTATTGGAACGTTGCATTGTCTATGCCTTACATGTGTACTATATGCATATGAAAAAAATCACTCGTATTATCTGTCAAACTACTATGCGTTTTTCTGCGTTCTCCGTATAATATAATAGGTATAGGACTAATAATTTTATTATCTGTGATTGTCCATTAAGTGCTTTTGCAAAAAAGAAACGAGGAAACGCGAGAAATAAGTAAATACAGAGAAATTCTCTTACCCTGACTCTCGTTGAAGAACCCGAGCACCATGATGACGATGACGACGAGCCCGATCTTCAGCCTATAGCTGATGAAGCTCATCGTTCGGATATCCCGCCGGTCCATCGTTCATCGCTTCATCCATTCGTTCGTTCGTTCGGTCGTTCCGATCGCCTCGAACTCATCTGGATGCATCTGGAACAATTTCAGTATTTTAATAATAATATAATAATATCAGCCCTGTATTATATACTTGCCCGCTGCTGAGCACGGGCCGCCTCTACTACTGAGAGGGATTAAGCCTTAGTCCACCACGCTGGCCTAGTGCGGATTGGTAGACTTCACACACCTCCAAAATTCCTATAGAGAACTTCTCAGATGTGCAGGTTTCCTCACGATGTTTTCCTTCACCGTTAAAGCGAACGATAAATTCACAAAGAGTACACACATGATTTTTGGAAAAGTCAGAGGTGTGTGCCCTTGGGATTTGAACCTGCGGACATTCGCCTTGGCAGTCCGTTCCACACCCAATTAGGCTATCGCCGCTTTTTCAGTATTTTAACTAGGTTTAATCCGCCATTTATTTGTATCCGTTCAATCAATTATGCATACATATTTCAAATACATCGAAACATTCGTTGTAAAAATCTCTTTCACATTTATAGTGTTTGTTAATATTTAAAATATTTAATGTAATCACAGAACATGTAATTGTATTAAACGTATAGAATATAAATAGTTAATGTAGTAAGCAAAAAAGTAGCTGAACAAATTAAATATTTTAAATCGGCTTTAAATTTTTGTATCCTTTTCAGGAAGTTTTTCCTGTAGCAAAATAATCATTTTTTTTAATACGGCCACAGCAACTTGAGTCACTGCACCTGATGGTATGTTGGATCCAATATAATGTCGACTGACGAGAGACAATTACTTTGACAGTCGACACAATTATATATAAATATTATATATACATTTCGAAATATCAATATAACTAAATTAGTAAGATTATTATTATACAAAGACGTCTGATTAAATCGAAAGTCCAAATCCTAAGGAATTCAACATTTGTAATCATTCCGAGCGAGATAGATGAGTATGCAGGAAGAAAGTGGCACTCGCTTACACGAAGCGAAATCGCTTGAGGAAAAGTATTTTTTTACATCTCTCACAATAAGAGCTAACTCGGGCGGAAGACATAAAATCATTTTGATTGAAATCTGTATGTAAGTTATTGTAAGAGTTTCCGAATAACCGCAAAAGTTTCACTGGTGGTATGTTTCTCATTTATGTGAGTGTTTGCCCGAATAGCGACCACCGTACAAAAGGCGTTAAACCGTGCCATAGTGGCCCACGTAAGTGTGTCGCGTTCCGGGATCAGCCTGTGTATATCCGGTTCGAACAGGCCGGCATAATTGTGGCGACTGCCGAGGGGTAATCAACTCTCGTCAGACGACACTCTCTTGCACCCTACTCCACTTACCATCAGGTACAGTGGTGTGACCTTGCCGTGCCAGAACAAAAAAAAATCCGTCATCTGAGTTATCATTACAAATGGGAGGCATCTAGAGATAGTAAATGTTTATTGTACGTACAATAGCCAATAAATACATAGACTAGGATATCCTTCAAACATCATAGCTTGCACTATAGAGAGACACAAAACATTCTCACTAAAGATTTCTTTTGCTGATTCCGAATTTCTACGTAAAGAAATTTACCCAAGCGTCGTAATATGAAATGAGAGGATCAGCCGATTTCGTTTTAATGAGTTTGTTTTTTTAAGGTTGAAACTTGGAATGATCAAATTTCGCTTCGAGAAACTTCTAATGGTTTGGAAAATGTGTATTAAAGTTTCGCTTAGGGCCTATCGATATAGCATAGAGGGTTGGATAGAGGTCATTAATATTTATACTATTATAATATTATGCTTGTAAGCTCATACTTGTATACCTAATTTCGACTAATTTACTTGTTTACTACATTACATTACTGGTGGTAGGATATATTTTATATCCGCCCGTAGCGACCACCGTAAACAAGGTGTTAAAACCGGCCATAGTAGTTCAAGTAAAGTTCCGGGATCAGTCTGTGTATGTCTGGTTCTAACAGGCCGGCATAATTGTGTCGACTGCCGAGGGGTAATCATCTCTCGTCAGTCGACCTTCTATTGAACCCCACTCCACTTACCATCAGGTGCAGTGCGGTATAAAAAAATACCATTAGGGTGGGGTAAAGACGCAACTAGTTCTACATTTAGCGGAGTGTTAATCAGTCCTATGATAGATGTAAACACACTTTTAAAAGAAAGAATAAACAATAATTTAATCTTAACGAATAACTATTTGTCTCTAACTCCCAAGAAATTTGTAACCTAAGAATCGAACACAAAACCAGTTATCAAGCAAGCTTGCTAAACACAGTACCAAAAATCAGCACTTTTAAAATAACCAATAAACGATACTTTAATCTTAAGGTATAACTGTTAGTCTCTAAATTCCCAAAAAAATCCTGAGATAAGAATCGAACACCAAACCATTTATCATCAAGCAAGCTTGCTAAACCCAGTACCAAAAATCAATAAAGTAGCAAAGGTACAAAGATTGTAATACCTTTAAATTTCATGTACGTAACTTTTCACTGACTTCGAGACGTTAAGCTAAAAGGGGTCAACGTTTAGTTCCAGGAATCTTGTTGGAAGGTTTTAAATTGAATGTTACATTTTGCCTAACACAAGCTAAGTTGGAACCCTTAGGTTATACGATATTATATCTCCCGGACAGTAACCACAGTATACAACGTATAAAGCCCGAATAATGTTAGCTTTTTATCCGGGTTTCATATTTTTTTCATATCTTAATGTTTTTGTGTAGTTATTATTTGAGATGATTTTTGTGAATGTTTTTGTTAAGCGATATTTTCCTCCTTCATTATTTTTACTAGCGATGTTTTAATTATATGTTGCATTTTTAATCGAGTTAAAAAAAGAGGTTCTCAGTCGGTAGTGTAATTTTCTTTTTTTTTTTAATATATTTGTTACCTCAGAACTCCATTTACTAAACAATTTGGATTTTTGATTATTTATTCGCAAGATTATACTTTTAGACGGGTTTCGTTTAATTTTTATCAAAATCGGTTGGGTACTTTTTAATCAAAATTAGCAACCGACTCTAAAATTAGTATTCAGTAAATAGATAATGTTAAACACACACACATTAATTATTGGATAATGTTATTTTTAGATAATATTAAAATATGGTTTAATTGTTATCGGTTTATAAGACTGTTAAATTTAATTGTTTTGTTCTAATTTATAATAGATATCAGACCTGTTTCATACACTGTCCAAATGCTGCACGAGTCTCCTTTACTACTCAGTGTTTAGGCCTTAGTCCATCACGCTGGCCTAGGATAGGCAGACTTCACATAACTTCGGTATTCCTTTAGACAACTTCTCAGATATGCAGATTTCATAAAAAAATTTTCTTTCACCGTTGAAGCAAGCAACGATTAAAGGATACTGATCTCGGAACGTGATACATTTACGAGCTACTGGTGGGTTTTAACACTTTGTGTACGGTGGTCGCTATCCGGGCGGATATAAAATATATCCTACCCCCAGCAACTATACCTTAGCTTTCAATTTTACAACTAATGCAGAAACAAGTCACAAATAAACAACGTGATAATAAATTTTAAACACTCAAGGCTGTAAAATCTCTGCTTAACTTGACAATTAGTAAGTTCGCATCCTTGAGAATTTCCTTTCGTAAAGTTAGCGGTCTAAGTTTTAATGTTAGCGGAAGAAATCTCCTTTGTGTTCAACCACTGAGTAAAAACGCTAATAAAAATAATCAGAAAAAAACTCACTGCAATGAATAATGGTGACAGAATAAAAAGGTGGATGGGATTGGAATTCATTGCTTAAAATGCTTATTGTTTTCATAATCAGCCTATTGTCATTCTTCAAAGATGATGCTAAGCTTCTAGCAATCTTCATAGTTTGTTAGAAGCTTAGCAACATGAGTTGGTATTTTCGTCTCTAAAAACATAAAATAAAAATAAAAATAAAATGCTTTATTTATCATGAACATAGTTGCACTTATAGGTCAAGGTACATAATAATATTTAATTATTACTTAAATGAAGTCGCTTTAAGAATAATTAAAGACAATTTATACTCTGTACCACACAGTAATATATACAGTACTAGTTGTTATTCGCAGCTCCGAAGAAAATTTCACGTCATAAACCCTAAAACACCGTACGATACCAGAGCCATTTATTTAAAAATCAGATAAAAAATTTCCATTACTTCCCACGGGAGAAAATTACCCGCATAAAAATTCCTATGTGTGCATTCAGGACATGGTCTACCCGTAAGCGAAATTTCATCCAAATCCATTCAGTTGTTTCTGCGTTTACTTTGAACAAACATCCAGACTTTGTCATTGACTTTCGAATTTATATAAGGTAACTTAAAGGAAGACAAGAAGCTATAATTATATGTATTAGTATATAGCATCGGTAGTATAATCATATAGTGTACGTAAACTATACAATACTGCATTACTAAGGTCTCGGGTCTAATTTCCGCATCAGGTAAAGCAATATTCGGGTTTTGCTGGTCAATATCATTCTACACTGTGTAATAGAGTATTTGACTATGTTTGATTTTGTGCATTTCTTAATATCTAACAGTAGTTAGTATAAAAACAAGTCCTTCTGTGAAAACAGCATTAAAAATGAAATATGAGGAATTAATACACATTTTAAATATTTATACATGCAGGACTGAGCGTGACGTGGGTATATCGCTCCATCTCTTTCTTTCGCACGCGTCGTAATTCTGATGACGTCACATGCAAGTATTTCGTCTCTTTTCTGTTTTTTGACAGTCACTACTACTTAATTTCAATGGCTTATGACTTGTATAACTTTCACTAGATGTAATGATTTCTTCTGTTTTAGAATATACGACGTACAGATTTTATAAAAGCTATAAATAAAGATAGGTCAAATACTCTATCGTGTCTGGTAAATATTAATAGTTTCGTTCAATATTACGCAAGACGTAAATAACTGGCGAAATGTCATACAGTACTAAAACTAAAAAAATTCAGAACTTCAAATCGCTTCTACATATTCATTTAAATCGAAATATAAATTTTGATTTATCTATAATTAAGTTAACCCTTTGAATTATTATTTCTTATGTTTACGCGAATGTTAGATATGGACCTAGTCGATTTTTATGGATTTTATCGCGTCTTAAAGTCTTTGAAATATCGGAACAAAATTATAAAATAAAAAACTGGAAAAAAATCCGTTAAAAATAGTTTTATTCAATATCAATCTTTTGAAGTTTATTTTATTAAATAAAAATGATGTTGATTAAAAGGCATTAAAACCATTTGAAATTTTGAATTGTTCAGCTTCTTTTGTAGCTGACTGTACTGAATAAAGAAAACAAACGAAAAATACTTTCTAATAATACGAAATATATTTTTGTAATATATTCACATAATAATTTTACGAAATACAATTTTGAAATTATTTTAACCAAAACCTGTCTAAAACAAAATAGTATTTATGTAGAAATTTTACTTGAAAAATAACTTTCTTTGGATATTCAACGGACTTACATTTGAAGTTATGTATAACTAGCGACCCGCCCCGGCTTCGCACGGGTGCAATATTTTTCCACTATTTCATGGATGTTATTGTACATATAAACCTTCCTCTTGAATCACTCTATCTATTAAAAAAAAACACATCAAAATCCGTTGCGTAGTTTTAAAGATTTAAGCATACATAGATAGGGACTGAGAAAGCGACTTTGTTTTATACTATGTAGTGATAATTTATTTTAGTTGCTTTAGGAATTTTATTAAAAGTCGACTTCTGTGTTCTCGAGTACAATTCTCCAGTAAAGTTAAATTTCTTATCGTGGGAAATATAATCCTGGATTTTTTTTATCCTGGGAAAATATATAGCTGGACTTTTATCCCGAAAAAGTCTTTCACGAGTAAAACTCGCCATAGCGGCCTAAGTGCGTTGCGTTCCGGGATCAGACTGTGTATATCCGGTTTCAACAGGCCGGCATAACTGTCTGTCATCTCCTGTCAGTCAGTCTATTTGGACCCCATTTCGGTTACCATGAGGTGCACTAGGATCACATCACGTTACCCGAATAAAAAAGGAAAAATGCTTAAAAGTGGAAGCACATAGTTTAAGATCTCTTCCTAATTAAAGTGAAATGAAATAATTTATTTAGATCTGTTTAAAGTTAAAGTATATAGATTCCGTCAATATTAACTCTACCACCAGTTTGGAAAGCAGTTCTCACCAGAGAACGGACAAGAAACTCTGGTGTTGCTCTTTTCAAAATCAATTTAAGTTATAAACTACGGTACTTATATGACAGAGGAAAAAAACATTTTTTACAAAATGAACTCACAAAATATGTGATAAATTAATTTTAAGTACTCATACGAGTGCACCCTCTCAGGAATCATAAAATTCCTATCCCTCCCCTGTAAGACCTGCATCCCTGCTCCATTATCAGTCATTGAACTTTCCCATTTCCCACCTAAGCCGACCAAGTCACCCAAGTGGAACCGGCTCACTGAAGCATAACTGAAACTGAAACAGCCTCCGCTTAACATCATCATAAAAGTACCGTATACATAATGAAACACAGTGAAATATTTATGAGAGCTGCGAACGTGTATGCGAAGGCGTCAATAAGTTTACTCTAACGGCGGACGCACACGACCGATATAGCCTGACTATAATATCATTATAAATTAAAAAGTAAGATAAAATAGAAATAAATAAAATGCTAGCTGGTTGAACGCTGTTCCATTTTCAAATATCGTGACGCATTTTTGTTTTATCCTGTTTCAAATAACAACGACTCTAAAAAAGTTTAACTCCAAAAAGGATCATCTAAATATCTAGCTATCTAAATATTCAAATACAAAGTGACTTCACATATTTTCACATTTATTATATTGATTTGTTTGAAAAAAAATCGCTCCCAATCAAATCGTAGGAATACGCTCGATGAAAACTCCCGTAATCTCCTCTGCTTATTCCTATAGGAATAAAGGCGTGAGTGTGTGTAAAATTTTACATTGGAGTAATTATTGGCATTATAACAATTAACATAATATATCATCGTGTTTAGAATTTGAATTATAACATCTTTATCATTTATGTAAATGTCTCTGAATGTTAAAATTAGCTAATAAAATAACAAACATTGATACCGCTAGCCAATGTAAAGTTGTATAAATAATCGGTAACCGATAAAAATCAGTCGTCTGCGTCAGCCGTAACCTTTATCCGGTGTCCATCACAAAAAATATTCCCAAATCTTTGTATGTCATGAATATATTCAACCCAAACAGATTACGTAAGTCTTTTCCGATAATGTCGCTAGGATCTTCTTATGCGAACATGTTTTCCATATAAATATTTATAAATGTACTAAAGGTGCCTTTCTAAAGACTCCGTGAAGTCTTACCCCTTATTCATAAACGTTTTTTTATCTAAGGACGAAGTAAAGCTGTGATAACACGCTTGTTTCTCAGTGCCCAACAGCACTGAGAAACAGACATCGGGCCGTTGTGATTGGCTATTATTGTTGTATCTCAATATTAGCCAATCACAACGGCCCTAGGTCTACGCACTGAGAAGACTGCCATGCCGTCAGCATTAAGAAACAGACTTGTTATCACAGCTTTACTCGGTCATTAGATAAAAAACGTCTATGAATAAGGGGGTTAAATTTTAGACATATCTAAGTGAAACACAAAAATGCTAGCTGATAGTAGAATATGTATATCCGTCCGGATAGCGACCACAACCCAGTTATAAAACCTATCATAGTGGCTCACGTCAGTGTGTTACGTTCCGGAGCACGTGTATATCCGACTATAACATCATTTCAGCCGGGAATCGTCCACTGCTGGACTTTGACCTCCCCGATTGAGCGCCATAGGACCAGTTCTGGGGCCGCTCTCATCCATCGGACTCCGGCGATCCTCACCAGGGGTCGTCGGTCCATCTCGTGGGGGGCCTACGCTGCGTCTCCCAGTTCATGGTCGCCACTCCAGAACTTTTCCTCTCCAACGGCCATCAGTTCTACGAGCTATGTGTCCCACCCACTTGAGTTTCGCAACTCTAAGGTATATGACGGTTACTTTGGTTTTACTGTAGATTGTATAACTGTATGGATTGGCGAGGGTTAATCATCGCTTGTCAATGGATGTCCTTAGCCGACTTTGCCGAGCCTTTTAAATATAACATTGACTAGTTGACTCGACAGACGTTGTCCCGTCTTAACTATGAATTTGCAGCGCGCATTCTGTCAATCGCTAACTGTTATTTCAAATAATTTACACTTATATAAAATTAATATTTTCGTTAAGTTTTCTAATTTTCCGCGCATTTTTTTTTCTTTTTTTTCTTTCATAAGAACCTTCTCCTGACAATAACAAACACATCAAAAAAATATTAGTGAAATCGGTCCAGCCGTTCACGCGTGATGGCGTGACCAAGGGGAATAGGGATTCATTTTTACATAAATATTATTACAAGTGCTTTACAAAACATATTATGAAAAAATATTCTCTCAGCTCAAAATAAAAACATTCGCACCTCTCCACAAACATGTCTAGTCGGTGATAACTAGCCTATTTACCATATTTCGCGGTATTATTCATATTTGGAGCCTCTCCAAATAGGCTTCGTTGCGACTTTATTCGACTCGCATACATTAGAGACTGAATTTTAAGCGCCTGAAAATATTGATATTACGCCTTATTTTCGCTTTGGTCCCATTTTTTCCGCTTTGGTACTATTTTTCGTGATTTGGGATGGGCTTCTCGTAATTTCGGGTTTAAAAGGTAAATATATGGACCAGCATGTTTTGCCTGGTGCCTCTGCGCAAAATTTTTCCTGTGAGATAATTCCCACTTCGTAATTTACAAGGATATTATATAGCCTCATGTGTAATGTCCCATGATATTTATACATATACTCTTATGCAGGGTCATTTTGACAATGCATTACTAAATGAAACCAAATATTTATCTTCTTGGAAATAACACTTTACAATAGGTTTCTTGAGCCGTAGATATAAAATAAAAAGTGTCGCGTTCTGGGATTAGCCTGTATTTATCCGGTTCCAAAAGGCCGGAATAATTGTGTCGACTGTCGAGGGGTAATCATCTCTCGTCAGTCGACATTCTAGTGGACCCCACTTCACTTATCAAAAGGTGCACGTATAAAATAAAAAAACAACCAAAATTATATACGTGATGTTTGTGAATGATTAATTTCATTCGTAATTTCGCTTCCTACACATTATAGAACAAACTGTTGTACTGGTTAAACTTCTGCCTACCTTCTCGGGTAAATGCGTGTTTTCCACATAAAGACAGTATAACTGATACAATAAGCTGGGGCTTCCAGTTCACAAAACTTTCTCCCATCTTGATATATTAAAGTTACACTTCGCAAATTGGTTTTCGTAGTTTTTCCAAGCCCGAAATAAAACCATTCATGTAAAGGCTATTTAGTAACATAAGTTTAAAAGCGTAAACATACCAATAAGCCATCTGGTTAGCACTGCTTCACAAATAATAAGGGTCTACTGTTGGCAAAAGCTGCGATAGCCTAATAGGTTATGGAACGGACTGCCGAGACGAATGTCCGCGGGTTCAAATCCCAAGGGCACACACCTCTGAATTTTCTAAAAAAATATGTGTGTTTTCTTTGTTAATTAACGCTTGCTTTAACGGTGAAGGAAAACATCGTGAGGAAACCTGCATACCTAAGAAATTCTCTATAGGAATTTTTGAGGATGTGTAAAGTCTACCAACCCGCACTAGACCAGCGTGGTGGACTAAGGCCTAATCCCTCTCAGTAGTAGAAGTGGCCCGTGCCCAACAGTGGGACAGTATATAATACAGGGCTGTAATTATTATTATTATTATTGTTGGCAATATACTACAGTACGTTTCTGCTGTCATTTTTTGCGTCCTATAAAACTATGGAATCAATAGCTGCCAGCAGCATTACCGGTCCGATACGACCTGGTGACCTTTAAAAGAGCGTATTACCATCTAAAATGCTGGTTACGTATCTCTATGTCTCCTGATACTATATTGGCCCCTCGAACTAGTCGCCGATTCCGACTAAGAATACGTGAGTCTGCTTGGGTAGGTACCACCGCAATGTCTATTTCAGTCAAGCAGCAGTGTGTAGTCACTGTTGTGTTCCGGTTTGAAGAACAATGTAGCCAGTGTAACTACTGGACATAATAAGACTTAACATCTCATGTCTCAGGATGGCGAGCGCAGAGGAATACCAAACAATACTTTGTAGTTCAAGATGTTGGATGGTTTTTCTGCTGTTTATGGTCGTATCGCTTACCATCAGGTGAAAGGCAAGCTCGTCTCGTCATTCAAAGAAAAAAAAGTCAGAGAAACCGTTTCTCTATCTGGTAATTCAATATGTCTCACGTAAGTTTAAATGATGTCATAACGTTACTTTAAATTGTGGTATCATGTACCACGTGCCCATCTCCCGACCATCTAACAACGCCACCATGAAACCAGTCAGATTTCAATTCTTCAGAATTCGTTACCCTTCCAAAAATTAAATCCAAAGTTGAAGCCATGCATATTCAATAATAGCCTCGTTCCCGAAAACAAGTAAAAAGTCCCTCGGGAACTGTTTTTGTGCTTAATTGAATCCCCGGTCTCCCCCAGTGTATCTTTAGAGTATCAATATTAGAGCATTACTGTTTTAAATTATCTTTAGTAAAATTCTTTAAACCTTCAAGAATTGATTTTTCAATTTTGCCATACAAAAAATTTGCGCACAAGCGGCGGTTATTCAATCTACTGTGAAATAACAAAACACTAATGTAAAATACTCCATATTATTGTCTCCATATCATGATTTTTACGTTTTTAATGCGAATATTAGGATATTTTTGTAAATATGTTATTTTTGTATCAATATGTAAGAACTCTATGACTTGTCACACGGATATTTCAAATAAGACAACAACTTATTATCAATTCGTAATAACTTTTGGAGGAAAAATTAGGCCCTGATGTCCTGTCTATAACTAACTATATAGTTTTATGTCTTTGGATATAACACAAACGAATTAAAAATGGCAGTCATATGTACAAAGTTGTCAATTCGTCTCACATTTAAATTTAGTTAGGTTATAATTTATTAGACGTTTAATTTTCATATGACTGTGGAATAATATCATAATATAATATCAGTCCTGTACTATATAATTGCCCACTGCTGAGCACGGGCCTCCTCTACTACTGAGAGGGATTAGGCCTTAGTCCACCACGCTGACCTAGTGCGGATTAGGAAACTTCACGCACCTTCGAAAATTCCTATAGAGAATTTCGCAGGTATGCAGGTTTCCTCACGAGGTTTTCCTTCAAAGCGAGCGATAATTCACAAAGAATACACACATAATTTTTTAGAAAAATCAGAGATGTATGCCCTTGGATTTTGAACCTGCGGACATTCGTCTCGACAGTCCGTTCCACAACCAACTAGGCTATCGCTGCTTATTTGACTGTGGATAAATATGCCCTAAATGGAGTGTATAAGAATGAAGGAGTAAATAGGGAGGAAGGGATCATTAGGGATGAAGGGGTGGCAAGGGATAATAATGATTATATTAAATTAGAGCTGGTTGTCTGGAAGAGATTGCTTTTTAGCGATAAAATGGTTTAGTGTCGCGCGTATTTTCAAATAATCATATTATTTGTATTTATTTTGCTGTTTCTGGTATATAATACAATGTTAATATGTAGTGCCTGCGGTTTCACTCGCTTGATCTTGCTATATAAAAGTCTCATCAACTAAGTGACCACATTTATACAATATCAAACGTTTATTATATACTGTCCCACTGCTCGGCACTGGCCTCCTCTACTACTGAGAGGGATCAGGCCTTAGTCCACCACGCTGGCCTAGTGCGGATTGGTAGACTTCACACACCCTCAAAATTCCTATAGAGAACTTTTAGGTATGCAAGTTTTCTCTCGATATTTTCCTTCACCGAAAGCAAGCGATAATTCACAAATTTAATAAACCCATAATTCTAGAAAAATCAAAGGTGTTGAGATAAGAACCTGCAGACATTCATCTCGGCCCGTTCCACATCCAACTAGGCCGCCGCTCATGACCACATTAAGTCTATCTTCACTTTCCGCAATAGATAACTGAGTGACAACAGTGAGTTTCGGTGCTGGAGTATATTTTCATCCCACTCAATCCATCACGACGTCACGGCAGAGAAATTAAGCACCAATCGTCTCCTAAACGTTTCGGACGCATCAATCATCCATCTTTTGTAATTTTTCAACGTCTACGTGTTAGGGCTGTGTATGTTTGTTGTGTAGGCTGAGTTTTGGGTTCGGTTTTCTATATAAGAATACTCTTTTGATGTTTTGGAACCGATTATCAATTTGGTCTTTACTTTGAATAACGTAGTAATATTAGTAAAACTATTTTTAGTGTGGTAGTGTATTTGACATGATTTTTTTCTCGCGTGTTTCTGATTCAATGAGTGATATAAGTCGGTGTAGTGCTGTGTTGATGCATGTATGTGTGGCCTTGCTTATATGATAGACTCGCTCCTTATCACATCATGGGACGGAACACTGAGAGAAAAGTGGGAGCCCTGTATGCGTCTCTAACTACCCTTTCAGGGATAAAGGCCTGATGTGTGTGTGTGTGTGTGTGTGTGAATTCTTTTATGATTCAAAATACCATTGGTATTTTTTCAGATGTGAGAAATAACCAATATTATGGTAAAAAAAATTGCGACATCGGCATTCATTTGTTGAAAATGTATAAAAAAATCATTTAAAAACGTAATTTTGTTACAAAAAATAAAATAAAACAAACAACTGAAATGATTACGTACCGTATTGCCAACATCCCTTTCATCGCGTAAAAATATTTCTATTCCCGTAAAGTACAAAACCGGACAGGTCAGCACAACAAAACAAATTAAAATTTGTAAAAATCAATCTCGTAAACATACCGTATAGCAAAACCCCATATCTATTTAACCTCATTCATTCGCCCCTTTACACGAATTTTAACCCCAACCAACGGCGATAAACATTGACAACGTGTTGTGAAAGATCAACCGGCATAAAAGGTTTTTTAAAATAAACGCTGAATTTAAATATTCGACCTTCTGTACGATCGAGAGCGAAGTTATGGCTGCGTGAAATTTAAATCGTATTTTTTGAATAATTTTGATTGTAGAAAGGAATAAAATATATACGTTTGTATGTAGGAGGCAGCCATGTTTTGCCAGCTATCCTTGTTAATGCTAAGCAGGAACAATAAAAATAGATAATAGATTTTTTGTATGTCTAGAGAGATATTTAAAAAAAATATTAGTCACGTAGGCGAACATAGTTCCACTACAATAATAATAATTAAAAGTTATTTTTATAACTACGGACATTTACGAGCATATACAGTCTTACTTATAAACTTATGTCTTACTTATAAACTTGTTTTAGCGTTAAGTGGTGGTTAAGAATTGCTTAAATAGCTGTCAAAACATCACCGGTTTCCTAGTTTAAACCTTATTAAGAGGCAAGATGGCTGGTTTTGACTTACATCTGATCGAGTAAATTTGTGTTTTAACTAAGCATAGCTTTGCAAATTTTTTATAAGTAAGACTGTTAGTGTTAGAAGTATAATAAAAAACGAAATACAATGCCAAAAAATGCCAGTGGCAGCCTACTTTACTGGCAGATGAGAGGAGAAAATCTATATCTATATTTTTAATAAGATAATAACAAGAACGTGTCGCGATTCTCACTGGCAATGACGATACAGGCTCTAACGTACCTACCAGCCTTTCACTAGCTACCTAATAGATGACTTCTCACCTCAAATTTACCGTCCAAAAACAATAAGATGAGGATGTACTTTGTGGCTTTCTTAGGAAGGATAAAAAAGCAAATCAAATTGAAAGAACTGATTGTAATCAGTTAATAATAAGATGCGTACTCGATTGTGATGTGACATCTCCGATCTTTATCGGTGAAGGTCATTTTATCCGAAATAAAAAGGTCGAAAAGGGACCGAACGAAATAAATGAAACGCCTTTCTATTCAATTAGTAGCATTTATGAGACCAGATGAATGGAAATGGACAAATTGAACGAACGAATGAATTCAGTAACCGAGTGATTGTTTGCGAAGATAATTATTGAATTGTTCTGTTGGTGTTTTAAACGGATTGCCTCGGTGGCGTTGTTGTATTGCGTGCGTGGTACAGCTACTGCTCTGAGGTCTTAGGCTCGAATCCCCGGTGGAGTAAAGTGATATTAGATGTTTATGCTCAAAATCACGTCGGTATTTGTGCCCGATGTGGCGATAGGGTGAACTTGTATTACATCGTGGGACGGGACACGCATTGCAAAAAATAGGTGCACAAGTTATACGTTTGCCGGCCCCTTTGGCTATACAGACGTGAGGGAGACGTTTGAAAAAAATAATTATTAAACATTTTATTCATCACGTAGGCGAATATAGTTGCACTTATGATAAGTCAAGGTACATGAGAATGTTCAATGTTACTTAAAGAAATTCGTTTATATAAATACAGACATTTTATATTGGACATAAAAAGATGAAAGAGCACAAAGTAAACAAGGAAGCCAGCTCGGGACAGGAAAGAAGAGAAAGAAACAATTTATTGACGAAGAATTCTGATTGGTTTAATAGTGCAAGTACTGTATCCAAATATCACTTTGCCCGACCCGAGATTCGAACCCAGAACCTCAAAGCGATACCATACCGTGAATGAAGTAAAACTACGCCGCCGAGTTAGTCACTTTTAAACGTGTTTATTCCGTCCCGTGGTGGCGAGTCTATTTTTACATAGTATTTATAAATGTCTATATTCGAGGCTACCTTTCCCCGACCTCCCCTTCAAAGGCAATAACTGTCGACACGTACAGCCTTAAAAGCTGCACGTAATTGAATGAGCCGGTAAGTTCTTTGTCCGAATGATTTTACGTCGAAAATAAAGACCCAAGACAATCTTTGTTCCCGCGAAATTTTTAATAGAAGTAAAGTGTTTTTAAGGACACTAAGGATAGCTGGTGACATATAACTGGTGGTAAGGCTCTCATATGTGAGAGTCCGCCTGGGTAGGTACCATCGCAATGTCTATTTCTGTCTAGCAGCAGTGTGTAGTTACTGTTGTGTTCCGGTTTGAAGGACATTGCAGCCAGTGTAACTACTGGACAAAATAAATAATAAGACTTAACATCTCATGTCTCAGGAAGGCGAGCGCAGTGAAATACCAAACAATAATTTATAGTTCAAGGTGTTGGATGGTGTTTTTACTGTTTATGGGCGGTCGTATCGCTTACCATCAGGCGAACGGGAAGCTACTCTCGTCATTCAAAGCAATAAAAAAACATACGTATACTCGTACATACATACATATAAAATATCATGTTTGTATCCCATAGGGGTATGCAGAGGGTTTAGATTCCTTCTTGCAACGTATCACACTAACGATGAGAGCACACACTCACGCCTTTTATCTCTGATGGAAAATACTGACGCATAACTGATACACCCAACTTCCACCGTGTGTATTCTGTCCCATGATAAGGTAGACAAGCTTCAGGCAAAAATACTAGAATTCGATCTGATATAGACCCGAAAAACCGAATATAACCGCACAGCCTAGGCACCAAACCCAAGATCTCAACACTGCAGTTGTACCGTAATACGACTACCCCATCGACCCAGTGTTAGTAACCAAATATTTGATCTAATATTAGTCTTATCTTATAAGACTACGAATAAGAAAGCGGGGCTCCTGATTACGTGACTTCCACTTTTCGTAAACAGCTACAATACTAGAAAAGTAATGGAGGGCAAGCCAGAAAAAAATAAAATTAAAAAATTGTTAGGAAGAGACAAAAACAAAAACCAGCGATAGCCTAATTGGGTGTGGAACGGACTGCCAAGACGAATGTGCGAAGGTTCAAATATCAAGGGCACACACCTCTGACTTTTCTAAAATGATGTGTGTATCCTTTGTGAATTATAATCGTTCGCTTTAACGGTGAAGGAAAACATCGCGAGGAAACCTGCACACCAGAGAAGTTATCTATAAGAATTTCAAAGGTGTGTGAAGTCTACCAATCCGCACTAGACCAGCGTGGTGGACTAAAGCCTAATCCCTCTCAGTAGTAGAGGAGGCCCGTGACCAACAGTGGGATGGTATATAATACAGGGTTGATATTATTATTATATTAGAAAGAGAAACAACTATTAACTATCTCGTGGTATATGTAACATATCTCGTCAGAAGTTGCTAGTCTCCAAAAATAAGCAAAAAAAAAAAAAACAATTTCGTGACATGCTTTGTATCTTTGTAGGTCGTCAACAAAGAATCCAACACAAAGGAAAGTAATTGGTACCTACGTAGCTTGTCCAAATATTAGCACATCTATCTGAGTTCTGTGTAATTTACGTTATATTTGCTTTAATTTGTACCGACAATAAATTTTCTGTACGGTAGGAAAACATGTTTGTTCCATCCAAGTACAATACGATGTAACCCGCAGCTTTGTTTTTATTACAAAGTTTTTGTTACTTAACTGCAGTTGATGGTAAGAGTGATGTCCAATAGAATGTCAACTGACGAGAGATTATCCCTCTGCAGTCGTTACAATTATGCCGGCCTATTGGAACCGGATATACACAGGCTGATCTCGGAACGCGACATACTTACGTTGGCTACTTGGCGGGTTTGAACAGTTAATACCTTATCTACGGTGGTCGCTATCCAGGGGATATAAAATATATCCTACCACTAGCAAAAATGTATATTAATTTAAGACATGGTCTGCGTGGTAAATCGCATCCAAATCCGTTCAGCAGTTTTTAAGTTTACTTTTAACAAACATACAAACATTTTCACTAGCCTTGCATTTATCATATTAGTTAGATACGATTATGAACGATGATAAGTATGAAGTTTACTTATAAAATAAAATTGTCGAACAAACATCAATTTACGTGGTTCCCGACACTTTTATTATATTATCCGAAGCAAACACGAATAGTATCAGAAATTTCGAATGTTGCAGTTTATTTGCTCAATTCTGGAGTAAAATTGAGAATCATGTCTTAAATTCTTATACTGGGATCGAGAGAAAGGAAAAGTTTTATAATAACTTCATAGTTTTATAAGAAAACTAGACATCATACTGAATCATACTTCTGTAGAGTCAGCTACAAATAAACAAAATGAAACATTTTTTCTTTGTGTAAAATAAAGTAAATCTCATTTATTTTATTGTGAAGAAATAAAAAATAATTGTTAAGAACACGAAAGTGTTCGATTTGATGTTTTGAATTTGTTAATCATGTGGCTGATTGCACGTATAATTCTTATGCCTTTAAATTTCCTGAAAGTTAGTAATTCTGAATAGCTTCCAGTGGCGAAGGGTGAAAATTTTCAAAAGGGAACCCGAGGAAATATTTTTACCTACAGTTAACACATAATCCGCTATTCGCAATAAATTAAAATCAGTAAAATATAATACTTAATATTTTCCTTCTAACATAAACATTAAGTATAAGTCTAGTCTCTAAATTTACAAAATAATCACATAATTTGAATAACGGTACCTAAAAGAGTCCAACAAGAATTAATAACGCACAAACACTAATTATACATTCTAAATTATAAAAAATATTTCGCGCCAATAGCTCAATATGAAGCCGCAAATTCTCGGGTTACCCTGAAGTACACAGACACGCACGCACACATGTATCTTTACGTCACTTCCAAAAGATTAGACAAAGACACCGCGCTGCGTGTGAAAGAGACAACAATATCGCGAGGGAAGCTCTGCGCCGCCGGGTTCACTTCGAACACTATAAGGCGCGAGCACTGCGCGCGAGTTACAAATTAACCAATTTATATTGATTTAATTGAATAAGTATAAGATGATTTGTTTGAATATTCTATAATTATTATTCTAGTTATATTGTTGTGTTTTTAATTTATTATTTTTAACTAATTTGCAAAAGGTAACCCGATAGGAATCGGCTTGTATGGACGCTTCGCCACTCATAGTTTCACTTGACCAGTAAAGGAACCGATGGTATTAAAAGGAACCTACCAGCATATAGTTCAACAGTTCGGTGGTGGAAATGTAACAATAGAAAAAAAAAATCTTCTTCCGAGGTAGCTAGAAGACAAAGAAGTTGTAGTTCTGCAAGCACACATAGTTCTTCTATATCAAGAGGCTATATCAGTGAAAGCTTGGACGAATCAAAATTATTATGCTGGCTTGCAAAAGCTTAACTTTACAATCTTTTGCGTTTCATGTCTCTAAAAACATAGTTTTACATTCTCACCATGGAACCTTCAACTATATTATTTACTAAAAGCTCAAAATTTAATGAGCTTAATTCAAGTCGCGTAGCTTTGATTAAAGTTTGTCCACTCGCACTCAAAGGCTTTAATTATAAGCTAACGCCCTTGTTAATTGCACGCAACTTCGCCTGAATTACAGCGTTATGTTTCCTAAGGCCGGTTGAATTACAAAATTGTGTTACGGTTTCAGCAGATTTTGTCGTTACATAACATTTTAATGGCTCGAAAGGTCGTAAGTTTGAATCTGTACTTAACAATATTATATTATTATTATTATTTTTTACTTTGACTGCCTCGGTGGCGTAGTTGTATTGCATGCGCGGTACGGCAGCGCGCAGAGATCATGGGTTCGAATCCCGGGTCGGGCAAAGTGATATCTGGATTTTTCTGCACAGTATCAGCCTGGAATCTGGAATTTGTGTCCGATATGGCGATAGGCTCGCCCACTATGACATCGAGGGATGGAATACACTTGGCGAAAAGCGGGTGCCCTGGTTGCGCCTCTGCATACCCCTTCGGAGATAAATGCTTTATGTGTGTGTGTGTTGTTATTTAATTTTTCACATTTGTTTTTACACCAACTTCAAAGAAGGAAGGTTTATTTATTCGTCAGAATTTATTTATGTATGTACAGCGATATTTTTTTACTCCGTGGTCTGATTTAAATAATTATTTTAGCGTTCGATTACATACAGCTTCGGAATGGTCCCATTACAATTTCATTGGTATATGAACTTGATCTTCGAAGATGCAGAGGAGAACTTCTCAAAATCAAATAGATTTTTGTTGATTTGCTTTGTGATGGGTTCTGTATTACTTAAACATAGCACATTAAAAATATTGTTGTCTGATCTTGAACATCGAAGATGCATCAGAAAAATTCCCAAAATAAAATAGTATGAAAATGATTATTTTTGTATTGGGTTCAATTTGGTGTGTTTGATAACTAAAAAAGGATAATGTATAAATATTTAAAATAAAATCATCTTCAAAAACTACTGAACCTACAATCCAAAAAATATTTGGTCTTTAAGTTTGGATAAATAAAAATATTAATACGTGTAATGTAATTCTTTTTCCAATTCAGGTTCTAATGTTTATATTATGCACCCTAAATATTAATTTGAAAAAAAAACTTATTTGATGTGCTAGCTAAGCTAAGTAAAAATACGAATAAATTATTTTATTACATAAGGCAATCTTGTAAAGTACTGTACCGAAGTGAAAATCAGTAAACTTTTCAGTCAAGCAACTTGAAGTTTCGATTTGAATAAGAAAATTCATAACAATTAAACTATTTACTTTATAAAAATAAAGTCTAGTAATATATAAATTGTAGAGATATAATACCTATATCAAATGACACAAAAAAGTCTGGCTAATTCCAAATAGGTATGTTTACGCGAATGTTAAACATTGAAATAAACATAACATACATAACATCACGCATTTTATCCCCGAAAGGGTATGCAGAGGCGCAACTAGGGCACCCACCTTTCACCAAGTATGTTCCGTCCCATGATGTGATAGGGGGTGAGCCTATCGCCATATCGGGCACAAATTCCAGACTCCGGGCTGATACTGAGCAGAAAAACTCAAATATCACTTTGCCCGACCCGGGATTCGAACCCAGGACCTCAGAGCGCTATTGTACCGGACATGCAATACAACGACGCCACCGAGGCAGATTGAAATAAAATTTTATATAATTGTAAAATATAGATAAATAATGTAACTTTGACTTCAGACGACCAACACCTCAATCCCTTCTGTGATCATGAAGGCTGCAAAGTCTTCGAAAAGACGAAGACCGGTGAAACCAACATAATCATCACCTTACCTTCCAGTGCTAGCAACGACAAGTTATTTCCGCGAAAAAAAAAAAACTAATATTTATGTCTATATAAAATGAATATCTATTTCCCTTAGCCATCGCATCACGCATGAACGGATTGATCAATTTCGCAAATTCTTTTTTTGTTGTGTTAATTGATATCAGGAGAAGGACAATGAAAGAAAAAATTCAAAAAATTGCGCCGCAAATTAGAAAATTTAAGAAAACTTAACGAAAATATTAATTTTATATAACTGTCAATTGTTTAAAATAACTGTCCGCGATTGACAGAATGCGCGCTGGAAATCATGGCTAAGACGGGACGACGTCTGTTGATCAACTAGTATTTTATAAATTCACTTTCATTGACAGTGAACTAAGCATGTAAGCTACTTAAGTACTAAACAATAACTTATAATCATTATAAGTTTACAGACAATAACAAATTACAGTATAGAACTGGGAGTAGATTTATGATCCAAGTAAATGCCGGCCAAGACTATAAATTCATATTCACTATAATAGGATATATCAGCGGTATCATTGCATATGGCATTTGAACATGTAAGGGCTCCAAAAAGTATTTAAATAACTAGTTGTTCATCTACGTATATGTACTACGTACTAGATTTGGTGTTCCGAATATTCACTGTGTTCAACTGAATTGAACTGTTATCCATTCAAACTGATTTTAGTATGGCCAATATTGACAGCTTAATATAAAAACGCTAGTCTAAGTGCAAACTTGGATTTGAATAAAAACCATTAGTGAAATAAGTAAAATTATTTGATATTTAAGTGAATAAATAGATTATGACAGTAACGTTTTGCTTGCCATTTTAGTTTAGATTACGAACAAATAGTTTATATGGACGTTCATGTCTACAGAATATACGTTAATGTAGTAATTGCGTTTTATATGTTTTGTGATATAACTGATATTTACAAACTACTCTCCTTCCCCCATTTATATTAATATCGGTATAATTACTGTAAATTTCATGGGAGTTTATAATATATGAGTTGGTCTATGTGATCAGTAACTCTCTTCCTACTGTAAAAATAAGAATACATATTCAATTAATCAAACCCCATAATTGCAAGTAATTAGTACATAAAATAAGAAAATAATAAAAATAACGGTAAAACAATTAATTCTCTACCTCGTATATAGTTGTAATTAATGTAATCTATTAACAACATCTATAGTTAACCGCATGATTTATTTGATTAAAAACACTCTGTATATAGTTTCTCAATAGATGTAACTGATAATCGACCTTATTTAATCCGAGGAAGGTTGAATCTTGCTCAAACCGCAGACTTCGTAAACCGTATCTTTATTTTATTAGCACACCCTGTATTATTAACACGATCGCTGAACGTGATTAATGCGATCCTGTATAATGTTGCGGTAAATGTATTTTCCTCATATCTAATTGATCCAAATCTCATCTTTATTAAGGGACTGTTTCACACTATCTGGTTAAACTCTAATCGTTAAGGGCCTAATTCATAACAAGAGAATGTTATTGGATAGTTAAAGTATTACCAGTAGATAGTACTCTTGATTACCAATTATTTGGAAGCATAGATTAGAGTGTGAGTTGGATTTGATTGGCTAATACATATATGTGAAGGGTGCCAGTTATTCGGATGTAGAGTGTGACTTCTGTATTTGGTTGGATTATATATTTATGTGACGAGTAGCATTACTAACAAGTTGTGAAAAAGGGCCTAAATATAAAATATAAAAGTGAACGGTTAACAAGAATATATTGCATTAAGGCACTGTTTCACAACTTTCAAGTAAATTCCACTCGTCACATCATTACATCGTATAAAACAAAGTCGCTCTCTCTGTCCCTATGTGCCTTTGTATGCTTAAATCTCTAAAACTACGCAACTGTACTTTAATAGATACAGTGATTCAAGAGGAAGGTTTATATGTATAATAACATCCATTAAATAGTGGAGAAATACTGTTATTTTGTTATGTTATACCCGTGCGAAGCCAGAGCGGGCCGCTATGTTTTTATATACAACGGTCACAGTTTTTCTGTAGTGTATTTAGTATCAGCATTGCACCCGTGCGAAGCCGGGGCGGGTCACTAGTCTATACATATTATAGAGTCCCCTTTTCTGTCTGTCTGTATGTTATCGATTTTCTCAAATACTACTGGACGTATTTTTATTAAATTTCGTATGGAGATAGTTTAAGACCCTGGGAAGGTTATAGGCTTTATATCCCGGGGAAATATACTGCGGGACTTTTGGCCCAGAAAACTCTTTCATGCAGGCCTAGCCATGAGTAAAAGCTAGTAAAAAATAAAGGATCTCGCTGTCTTATACGTTAACTTGCTGAAATTTGCTTGAACTTTATAACAGAGACCTTGTGCGGCTTTATCTCACTCACTCTTAACAATATACCATCGCGGTTTAATGTTAACTATTCTGGAACGAATATCGTTCAAGGCTAAACATAAATTGATTTATGTTCGAGCGTGTTCCTCGAATCAATACGTTTGTTCTAGAAGGGTTTATACTTTTGTTTGGCGTAAATATTTGCTTTGATGATCAACGAACTAGTGTGGATTTTTCTGGAAACGTGACAGCGGGGTGATGAAAATTTTGAAACGTGCTTTTATCTTATTATTAAAATTATAAACACGATTGTTTGGATGTTTGTTTAAAACCGCAAAAATAAGACAGATTTAGACGAAATTTGGGACATAGACCATATCTTGCTTTAATATGTAGAATAATTTAACTCCGGTAATTTACTCTCATTTGAAATTTTTAACTGATTTTTATGTATATGTCGCTAGCGATCGCGACAGGGATTTAAATTTTTTTGTAATGAGAAATACTTTTGACACGAACAATGCCGCGATGTTACTCGCTAGTTATAAATAAACTAAACGAGAAATATTAACAGTCAACTATTATGCCTCGGTGGCGTAGTTGTATTGCATGTCCGGTACAATACCGCTCTGAGGTCCTGGGTTCGAATCCCGGGTCGGGCAAAGTGATATTTGAGTTTTTCTGCTCAGTATCAGCCCGGAGTCTGGAATTTGTGCCCGATATGGCGATAGGCTCGCCCTCTATCACATCATGGGACGGAACATACTTGGCGAAAAGTGGGTGCCCTAGTTGCGCCTCTGCATACCCCTTCGGGGATAAATGCGTGATGTTATGTTATGTAACTATTATGCCGGCATTATAAACGTACCTTCATTCAAGTATTTCCCATTCCAATACAAATATACATTCCAGCATTCCACTGCGCTATGGGGTCGACGCAACATTACGCTTGCAGATATGATTTGACTTAGTTTTTGCGATCTGACGTGACGTCGACCCTCGGGAAATCTGACGCCGGATAAATCGCGTTAGAAATCGTATGTGTTGTATATATCGAGAGTATACTTGAAAAATCTGATATAGTGATTTGACGTGTCGTGTTTTGGTGTATAACATTGGCGAAGGATGAAAATTTTCGAAAGGGTATCTGACACAAACAAGCTTGCCGTTTACTTGATGGTAAAAGATACGACTGCCTATAAACAGTAGAATTTTTTTGTTAATTCATCATCATCATCATCATTTCAGCCGAGAATGGTCCACTGCTGGACATAGGTCTCCCCTATTGAGCGCCGCAGGCACCGGTTCTGGGCCGCCCTCATCCATCGGACTTCGGATTTTGTTAATTATTACTATCTTCTTTGTTATATTAATAATATTATAAATGCCAGGAAAGGTCTATAGACAAAGCGCGAGCAACATCCAGTATTTAAATTTATTATATATCCATGTAATTCTACGTAGTTACTGAAAAAATCTAATTGCCAACCTTTCATAAATCTTTATCCTTAAAAACACAAAAATTTTAAGCTCCTTTTTAAAACATAAAGCTTAAACTGTTTTTAAATAGGTAACAAAATGTGGCACATTCGTAGCGTAATAAAATTTCTATCTGCTACAGCGAGCCTGCTACGGATGTGGTTTGCTACGTAACTGCTACGGTTTTTGTAGCGTAGAGTTAGAGCTGTATTTTCACTCGAGGCGTATTTTACGACGGAATTTACTTGCATTTTGAAATAGTATTTTATTGTGGTGAGAGTTACGGCTCTAGTTATGGCCGAAGGCTGTATCAGACGTGCTGGTAAGTGGTAACCGTCACCTAATGAATAGCCAAAATACCGTTTATGGTATCGCGTAAGTTGCAGTCCTGTACATCTGTTTTGTTTATGTTTTTGGAAAGCTCTTGTATAATGTTCCTACTTTTGCTTTGTTTTATATTCCATTTATAAACTATTTTAAATACAAATTAAAAGCATCAAAGTGAAACAAAGGGCTTAATCAGAATGTAACAATTCTTTGCTGAAAGATTAACAAAATGAATTCTAAGGCAGCTCGGCAAGGCCGGATGAGCTGGCCTTAAGCCCCTTTTATTATAGACGCTACGATTTTCAGTCTTTACTGAAACAAAGGCGAGATATTGGATACGTTCGAAGATTCTTATTACCCGAAGGATGGGTTAAGAATTTGTACGTTTACTTCTAGTTTAATTTAGTTAACCTATTTCAATAAATTGTACCTTAATCTGGCATCTATATATATTATATTTAATGTATATACATATGTTCTTTATGAACTAAAATGGCTAGGGCATAGTAATGAAAGTATTAAATAATCTTTGAAATGGGATCATCATCTGACTTTAGATAACTAGTATTATCCACGCGAAGCCTCTGAGGCGTTGGTTGTGTACAAAATATTGATATATCGAGACTCCTTTTGACATTACGTTAATAAATGAAACCACATACTCGTCTTTATTTCTGCTAATATTGTGTCAAAAATCATTAATGCATAAAGAATATTGTCATTAAAATCTCGACTAAGCTTTTGATTTTTTATTATTTTGTCGTTTAGTGCTGAATGCGTGTGAGTGTATTTCTGACTGAAAGTGACTATTGACGCTCCGACGAACTCTCTTAGAGTAGTAGTAGTGACGATAAAATGTGTAAAATTAAAAGTAATTTTTATTGATATTTATTTTGTTCGAAACTTTTTATTTTACATCTAAGCTTCGAATAACTTATTTTAAGTGTTATTTTCAAGACGATAAATGATTTTATTTAATAACATAATATTAAAACGAAACTAGAAGGGAATTAATTAATCCAAATTTATGCGCAATAATATTGTTACCACAAGCTGTCATAGGGAATGGATTGTAATAAAAATTACTGTCATAAAATATACCATGGTTTTTCGTACTTCGGTTGGCGAAATCACCGACCGAACAACGATGGAGCTATAACCTCAAGATTGGATCGAATTGGGTAAGACATAAAACCCATAAATCATATTCTATTAGGCGCGGCGCGGTTATTATCTATTCGGTCAATGTGGCCCCACTGCATCTGGCTATAAGGGGAGTGGGTTTAGATATTGTTGACTGACTGGACATAATGAGACATAACATCTCATGTCTCAGGATGACGAGCGCAGTGGAATACCAAACAATACTTTGTAATTCAAAGTGTTGGTGTTTTTACTGTTTATGGGCGGTCGTATAGTTTACCATCAGGCGAACGGCAAACTCGTCTCGTCATTAAAAGCAATAAAAAAAATCACAATTCTCTCAGATACGATAGTTTACTCAGGAGCCATTAATATGTTTTTCTAATAATTTAGAAACAAATGTCATAGTTATTAATGTATGTTTTGTAAAATAGAAGCTGTTAATTGATCTGTGAAATATATTAATTTAAATACCAATTAACTGCGACTAATGGAACATTATTATATTGTAAATTAGTTATTTTATGGAAACAAGATCAAATTCTGCGTAATGTATACTAAATTACTGCTATGGAAATATTTACCGCTTGATACTTTGTAACGAAAATTATAGCGTAATTTTAATTAAGATTAAAATAATTATTACAAATATGGCTCAATTTAATGCATTCAAATATTATTATTTTTATGTTGCTTTGAATGACGAGACGACCTTGTCGTTCGTCTGATGGTAAGCGATACGACCGCCCATAAACAGTAGAAACACCATCCAACACCTTGAATTACTAAGTATTATTAGGTATTCCACTGCGCTCGCCATTCTGAGACGTGAGATGTTAAGTTTCATTATGTCCAATTGTTACACTGGCTACAATGTCCTTTAAACCGGAATAGTGACTACACAGCTGCTTGGCGACAGAAATAGACATTGCGGTGGTACCTACCCAGGCGAACTCTCACATATGAGAGACCTACCACCAAATAACCACATCTAATTGAAAAGGCTATTGAAATATCACGTATGTGAACCATTCGGTAAAATAACAGTTTTGAATCGCGCGGTCAGCGGTCAGCGAGATTGCCAAATGCGCAATAAATCTTTCTCTAACGTGCCATTAATATCCCCAAAGAATGGCAACGCGTCTCTGATACACTGAAGGCTTGTGATGGCGTCCCACATAATAACAAGATGCGAGAAATATCGCACAGTAAGTCACATAATTAGTATTTATCTAGCTTTTGCTCGCGTGTTTTCGAGTTTTCCGTTCATAGAAACTCTTTAGCTTTATATAATTTATTTATTAATAAGGTTTTCTATCAGACTTAATATTAGGTAGACTAAACAAATAACTGAATCCAAAAGTGACTTATTAATAGCACGGAATATAGATTTGCCGGCTGAAAGTGTTTTCTTCACGTAATAATATTCACAAGATCATTTTGAAATTGCGTTAGTAAATGAAACCGTATACACATCATTTCCTCAGCTAACATTGTACCAAGAATCGTCGGTCAATAACGAATATTTTTATCTAAAATTCCAGTATTCATTTTCAATATATTTTTTTTTATCATTTTCTAGTTTCTTCACTAGCAATAATCACCGAAGCTGTATTATCAGTTAAAAAACAAATAAACAAAATATATTTCATACTTGTGGAAACATACAGTTTCTGTTAAATATGTATAACATTTTAATAACGTGTTAGATGTCAGCAGTTTTAACTTTATATTAACACCTTGCGTCCCAAATTAAATTAATAAAAATAATACATTTAGCATCACTCAATGTCAATATTAAAACCCTTGTCTATATTATTGTACATTTCTCTAAAAGCTCAATAAGCTTTTCGTTACGACCCGTTGAATACATTGTCATCGACACTAGTAAAAAGAATAAAAGGTCACGCGGTTCGTGATCAATATTTTGGGGGGGGATTACGGAGTTTGGGGGATTTACCACACGAAATAAATAAAGGTATCGGGAATTATCTGTTAGATATGAACATGTCATTTAATGTTTTGTAGTTCAAAGTTTTTGGCCAGTTTAGAATATGGCATAAAACAGGCGGAAATAATGTAAGCGGCGATAGTCTAGTTGGATGTGAAACGGACTGCCGAGATAAATGACTGCAGGTTCAAAACCCAAGGGCACCTCTGACTTTTCTAATATACGTGTGTATTCTTTGTGAATTATCGCTTGCTTTAACGGTGAAGGATGACATCGTGAGGAAACCTGCATACCTAAGAAGTTCTCTATAGAAATTTCGAGAGTGTGCGTGACCGTCTGCGTCAGCGAAGTGAACTAAAGCCTAATCCGTCTCAGTACTAGACGAGACCTGTGCCCAGCAGTGGGACAGTATATAATACAGGGCTGGTATCTATACTTCTATACTATTATATAAAGCTGAAGAGTTTGTTTGTTTGTTTGTTTGTTTGAACGCGCTAATCTCAGGAACTACCGGTCCAAACCGAAAAATTCTTTTTGCGTTGGATAGCCCTTTGTTCGTGGAGTGCTATAGGCTATATATCATCACGCTATACCCAATAGGAGCGGAGCAGTAATGGCTCATCTCAGGAAATACCGGTCCAAACTGAAAAATTCTTTTTGCGTTGGATAGCCCTTTGTTCGTGGAGTGCTATAGGTTATATATCATCACGCTATACCCAATAGGAGCGGAGCAGTAATGGCTCATCTCAGGAAATACCGGTCCAAACTGAAAAATTCTTTTTGCGTTGGATAGCCCTTTGTTCGTGGAGTGCTATAGGTTATATATCATCACGCTATACCCAATAGGAGCGGAGCAGTAATGGCTAATCTTAGGAACTACCGATTCAAACTGAAATATTTTTTTTGCGTTGGATAGCTCTTTGTTCGTGGAGTGCTATAGGCTATATATCATCACGCTATACCCAATAGGAGCGGAGCAGTAATGGCTAATCTCAGGAACTACCGGTCCAAACTAAAAATTCTTTTTGCGTTGGATAGCCCTTTGTTTGTGGAGTGCTCAAAGTCATATATCATCACGCTATGACCAATAGGAGCGGAGCAGTAATGGCTAATCTCAGGAACTACCGGTTTCAACTGAAAAATTCGTTTTGTGTTGGATAGCCCTTTATTTGTGGGCCGCTATAAGCTATATATCATCACGCTATGACCAATAGGAGCGGAGCAGTAATGGCTAATCTCTGAACTACCGATTTGAACTGAAAAAATCTTTTTGTGTTGGATAGCCCTTTGTTCCTGGAGTGCTATAGGTCATATATCATCACGCTACGACCAATAGGAGCGAAGCAGTAATAAAACATGTTGCAAAAACGGGGAAAATTATTAGTTTTGAGAGCTTCCGTTGCCTGCGCTGCGTAAACGGTTAAAGTTATGCAGCAATGATGTATGACGGGATTGTTCCACTTAAAAAGTTCTAAAAAATATATTATAAAACAAAGTCCCCCGCTGCATCTGTCTGTCTGAACGTGTTAAACTCAAAAACTATCCAACGTATTAAGATGAAATTTGATATGGAGACAGTTTGTTTGGGAAGAACATAGGCTCCCGGGAAACTTCTACTTTTATAACGGAAACCTTTAGCCTGAAAAACTTTATAACGCGGGCGGAGCTGCGGGCAAAAGCTAGTTATTATATAAAACAGGACACGAACATCGGTATCGCCTTATGACTGGTTGAGACACGGACACGTGACTCACGATAGATCAACAGATCTATCGGCCAATCACAATCGAATGACACGTACTTTCGCATCGTGCGTTTTATGCTAAATTCTAGAGAACTAGTCACCATTGCTACTATTTATAGTATGTATATATCACACATGCAAAATGCTCTTTTATAGCTAGTCTTATCATGATCTACAAAAGTAATAAGTAAAACGAATTGTCACAACAAAAATGTCTCTAAAATAAAAACCATAAAAGTTATAACACCGCAGTCATAATTATACTTATAACAATAATATTAATTAACTGCTAATGAAGTAACCGACTGTTAGCCACTTATATAAAAACTTATTGAAGTACTTATGTGACCCTTAAACGTAATTTTCGGTGCTGCGTTAACTTTTAATGTGTTAGTATAATTAAGCATGGAAACAAGGTTTATTTAATTAATTATTCTCCCTTTATAATCGGCTTCGAAGTTTGGCTGTAAAGTGACATACTTTAGGTATCTTTCTAGATATTAGGGCCTAACGAAATGCGATCCGGAATCAATATGAATATCCAGTAAAATTGCATAAGATCAGACCATTATGTCCGCAAATTGAATACAACATAGCACACACCACTAACTTTTCTAAAATTATGTGTGAATGCTTTGTGAATTATCGTTCGCTTTAATGGTGAAGGAAAACATCGTGGCGAAACCTGCACACTAGAGAAATTCTATTAATCCGCACTAGGCCTACGTGGCAGACTAAGGCCTAATCCTTCTCAATAGTAGAAGAGGCCCGTGTCTAGTGGGACGGCATACAATACAGGGCTGATATTATTATATTATACTATCAGGCCTACAAGGTGGACGGACGACCTGGCTAAGGTCGCAGGAAGTCGCTGGATGCAGGCCGCTTCCAACAGGTCGACGTGGAGATTCTTGGGGGAGGCCTATGTTCAGCAGTGGACTTCCTGTGGCTGAGATGATGATGATGATGATACTATCAGACCTCAAGCCAGGAAACGTCCGCTAAGAATGAAACAGACGAACAGAAAATGATTATAAAAACCAAAGATTTGTGTTCCATTACTCTTCTTTAGTCTTCCTTTCTTATTGTTTTTCCTTCAATACCTGTGGCTATACTTCGGGTTTCCTGTTTGATTATATTGATTTTACTTACAGGAAAAAGATCAAACGAACTTCCCATTTTCCCACACGAGGATTATCCCAATCCGGGCCTGTATCATGAGTCCTATAATGGAACGTCACTTCGATAGCTACAGATATTTGACGCGGGTGGGCTTCTGAAATATCAGCCGCAAATGCTTCTGACATTGTACCTGAGATTTGCGTCTCGCGCCTGATTTCAATTGACTATGACGTGCCCCTGTTGCTCATGTATATTGAATGTAATTTTGAATGAGATCTTACTTACTAAATAATTAAGATAGTCACGCCTTACATCCCAGGGTAACCAGAGGCGTAATTAGTGCAAGTTTTGCTTGTACTCCGTCCGATGTGATAGGGGCGAGCCTATCGCCATATCAGGCACAAATTCCAAACTCCGAGCTGATACTGGTCAGAAAAACCTAAATATCACTTTGCCCAATTCGAACCCAGGACCTCAGAGCGCTGCCATACCGATATGATTAATAATTAATACTAACTGTCTCAGAAAATCAAGTCATCTAGTTTAAAGTTGTCACTATTTGCAGCCATATCAGCAAAACCTGTCTCGCAATTCTGTTAAATTCATTTTTAACATCGCGTCATGACAGATTATGCTCTTATAATGAAATTTTTACACTTCAAATAATATTCATTGAATTTGAAAAATGCTTCGCGAGGCGTGTGACTTAAAAAGTTACGTGAAATTTAATTTTGGCTCAAACGTTCCAGATAACAGAGTAATGGACTTTAGATTTCTTCTTTATCTAGTTCTTTTTTCATTTAATTAATGAGGTGACGAGTAAACCGCTCGTCTAATGGTAAGCGTCATGACTGCTCATACATAGTAGTTTTTGTAGTTTTGAACAGGCCGACATAATTGTCCCAACTGTGGAGGGATAATCTCTTGTCTGAAAAAAAATGTTTCCACAAATATATCTCCACATTTCAAATAAAGGACAAAATAAAAACGAATACAAATTCAACACTATGTGAATGGCGTAATATGTGAAAAAAATATCGCGAAGTCGCGGTATCAAACGGTTTTTGGTTCACGCAAAAAAAAGTACATTGCAATCTCGTTCCGGGCACGGCCGCCGGCTCTTTCCAATTTCAACTTTAATACAGCGAATTGTAGACTGAATTCGATTGGAACTGGAGATCTCTAAACGATGAGCAAAGTCACCAACCCATCAAAATGCAACTCTAACATCGCGGAATTAGAGTTTGAATAAGATTGAAGTATAAAAATCTTTTGACATTCCTATTTTTAGAGGATGGATTCTTGAAATTCAGCTTTACATACACACGATTTGAGATTGATTTTGAATGAAGCTGATATGTTGAGATACGACATTCTACATCTAGGTCCTGAACAGCTTTATTGCATCTCAGGATCACCCAATTTCCGTGTTGTGTGCAATAACGCATTTAATCCAATATTTGACTAACAAATCGATACTCCAATTAAACTCGTAATTGCATGGAGATAAGACGCAAAGTCCATTTAACAAGACTCAATATTACAAAGACATGTCTATATGTATAGGTGGAAGGTATCTCATCATATACTAGGGCGTTAGAAACCATTGTAATGTTTATTTCCACCACCAAATTTAGTGCCAGCTCCGTCGTTTTAATGAACAATATAGCCAGCGTATTATTAGGCACTGGATGGTGATATAATAACACAAACTTTTACATTAATATTGATATCGGCCATGTATGGATATGTCTGTATGTATATAGGTCGGTCTGGAAATTGGGGGGAGAGCATGTTCATCAGTAGACATCCTACTAATACAATAGTTATTACAATAAGGCTGATAATGATGATTATATACTGGTTACTTCTGTGCTCGGACCTCCTCCACTACTAAGAGGGTTTAGATCACCACGCTGTCTTATTTAGCCCAGATTTCACGTACCTTCGAAATCCTTTATGGAGAATTTTCAGGTATGTAAATTTTACCAGCCATATACTATGTGCTGCCCACTGCTACACGGGCTTCCTCTACTACTGAGAGGGTTTAGGCTTTAGTCCACCACGCTGGCCTAGTACGGGCAGTTACTTTCAACTCTTTATGGATAATTGAATATGTAAGTTTCTTGATGTTCTCCTTCACAGATCTTATCTTCATTTGTAATATAACCAGTAATACTAACAATATTGAACTCAGTGTACCAAGAGCTGCTATTTTGCATATCCAATGCAGCACCCAATATGAGCAATTGAATACAAGATGACAAATTGCTAATCTACAGACTTCATTAGCATCAAGGCTTTGTATGTGACGTCGTATGGCGTGATATAATATCAGTTGTGTACTAAATTGACCTATTCGAGCCTTGTAAAGCCTAGTTGGAAATGGAACGGACTGGTAAGATGAAGGTCATTACCTTCAGAACCTAATAATATCAGCCCTGTATTATATACTGTCCCACTGTTGGGCACGGACCTCCTCTACTAATAAGAGGGATTAGGCCTTAGTCTACCATGCTAGCGTAGTGCGGATTGGTAGACTTCACACATCCTCGAAAATTCCTAAAAGAGAATTTCTCAGATGTGCAGGTTTCCTCCCGATGTTTTCCTTCGGCGTTGAAGCAAGCGATAATTCACATTGAATACACACATATTTTTTAGAAAAGTCAGTGGTGTGTGTCCTTGGGATTTGAACCTGCGGACATTCGTCACGGCAGTCCGCTCCACAACCAACTAGGCTATCGCCGCTTTTCTGTTGCCTTCAGAACCTAGGCATTTATGAAATATACACGTATTTAATCAATTATGGCTCCTTTTTATGGTGAAAATAAATATTATGAGAACCGACGTATTTGAGAATTGTTCAAAAGAAATTCAAAGGTATGTGAAGTCTTTAACTGGTAGTAGGCCTCTCATATGTGAGAGTCTGCCTGGGTAGGTGCAACCGCAATGTCTATTTCGGGCGCCAAGCAGCAGTGTGTAGTCACTGTGTTCCGGTTTGAAGGACATTGTAGCCAGTGTAACTACTGGACATAATGAAACTTAACATCTCATGTCTCGTGATGGCGAGCGCAGTGGAATTCCAAACAATACTTTGTAATGCGAGGTGTTGGATGGTGTTTCTACTGTTTATGGGCGGTCGTATCGCTTAACATCAGGCGAACGGCAAGTTCGTCTCGTCATTCAAAGCAATAAAAAAAAGTCTGCCAATCAATACTTCGTTAGCGTTGTGGACTAAGTCCTAAACTCGTTAAGTAGTAAAGGAGACCCATACCCAGAAGACAGCAGTATACAATCGAGGGCTTATAATAGAATCATTTTTTTATTCCAGAATCGAACACGCGATCATCTCAGCAAAACATTCAAACACAATTCAAAACTTAATCCAAAACCAACAACAGATTGCAAAGTACCCTCATAATGCCGGTATAATCAATTCTTAGTAATTTAATATTGACACAAGTCCTAAAGGACCTTAGGGTCCCGTATTTGGTTTATGTGTACAGGGGTCGTGTGACAACAACAATCCGCTTACCATAATTAATAGTTGATGTAAACTTGTGAAGTTTGTCGTGGTTGGTTGGTATCCGACCTGATAGGAACCACTGGAGACAAGGTGTGTTATCCGCCATAATGGCCACGTGTGTCGCATTTTGGGATCACCCTGTATATATCTGGTACAAACAGGCCGGCATAATATCAATTGGAGGATTAATCATCTCTCGTCAGTTGACGTCCTATATTTTGTATATTGGCACGAAAAATCTAATATTTCTATACATTTCTTATTTATTACATTTACGTAGATATAATTAAGCAAGTATATTGTATTCATTGTAACATGTGAAAACATGTAAATGGTATTTAGATAATTATTGTATATTGTCAGTAATATTAGTTAAGATACTGTTAAATAAAATAAAATACAGTGTGTGATATCCGCCATTGTAGCCCACGTTTGTCTCGTTCTGTGATCAGCCTGTATATGTCTGGTACAAATAGGCCGGCATTGTATCGATTAGTTAGGGGTTATCAATCTCTCTTCAGTTGAAGCCCTTTTTTATATTGGCACGATTAAGTGCTGATGGTAAGTAGAATGGTTTCCAGTCTGAATTCTATTCCACTTACCATAAGGGTAGTGCGGACTTCGCATGTGCCTATATTAAAAAATCTTAACTCTTATGACTTTCGCTTTAGAGGTTACTTTTGCTTTTTAAAAAGATAATATCTAAGTTTTTTGAATGCACACGTCTGGATTAAGCCCAACTATGCTATTAGCTAAATAAAGAAGCAAGTTCCGGTTTCTGGAAACTATGAATTAGAATTTAATATATCATAGTATAAAGTGAGATGAATTAGTGTACAAGCGTCTATAAAACCCGATTCCTATCGGCTTCTCTTTTAGGTTTATTTACGCTTGTGTAAGTTTTTGTTTTCTGTTAAATTGGCCGCTATATGTTGGATAAACCGATTTTTTTCTGGAATTACCTTTAGAAAAATGTCACCCTTTGCCATTGAAATAAATGAGAATTTATTCCCGATGTGGCCATAGGCACGTCTCCAATCATGTCTATATTGGCGAAATTTATAACTACGTCTCTGCCAACCCTACAGGGATATAGGCGAGATTATATCGACACTTATCTGTAGATAAAGTCTTGAATTAGCAATTACCTGTTAATACACAAAGTTTTCGTACGATTTGAGACATAAATTTCGAAACATTTCCTTAGGAATAATTAATGGTTTAACTTTTCCAACTATTTCCCAAAACATTGTGTTTCAACTAGTTGGCCAATTAATAATTTTAAAGATAAACATAAGCCCTAGATGCTCTGAAGGTTACTAACATTGCTAAGCGGATTTTGTTTCTATAAGGCGCCGCACAAACGCTGTTAACTGCTGCAAACAAAGCATAAAGTAGCATTAACTAGTTAACAATTTCGTTTTCATTTTTAATCAATTTAGTTGAAGAAAATGACGCATAAATACTGATGATAGGTGTTTTGTATGAGAGGGACAGTCTAGGTAAGTATACGTACCTAGCTAACTAGTATTGTGGTACTAAGGGTCTATTTTACGCTATTTAAATATTTAGCGACCAGCTAACATATAAGATAGTCAATGCAAATAGTTACTCTTTTATCTACCTTTTATTTGGGGGCCAGACTTTTATATTTGGTCGCCTTATACTAAAACATTGTGAAACAAGCACTTAAGTCGATACTTCAGCTATTGATAACATCTATGCGTTGCCTAAGAAACCTTCTCACCTACTAAATGTACAAAGGTAACAAAACAAATATCTGACAAAACCCAAAGCACAAGACAGATTAATTTCTTCAAAACAAGAAAGATACAATCTCACAACTTCTCGGAGAATGGGAAAGAATTTCTAAATAATGGCGAAAATATTGCGAGCGAAAGTGTCATTTGTAAAGAAAAAAAAATGTTTTGTTTGCGCAGTGTGGGTAAAGTTTATGTCCGTCTCGAAGATTGCCAGATTAGAGATCCTTGTGAATTTGTTCTAATAATAATATAATAATAATAATAATATCAGCCCTGTATTATATACTTGCCCACTGCTGAGCACGGGCCTCCTCTACTACTGAGAGGGATTAGGCCTTAGTCCACCACGCTGGCCTAGTGCGGATTGGTAGACTTCACACACCTTCGAAATTCCTATAGAGAACTTCTCAGATGTGCAGGTTTCCTCACGATGTTTTCCTTCACCGTTAAATCGAACGATAAATTCACAAAGAATACACACATGATTTTTTAGAAAAGTCAGAGGTGTGTGCCCTTGGGATTTGAACCTGCGGACATTCGTCTTGGCAGTCCGTTCCACACCCAACTAGGCTATCGCCGCTTCATCTAATATACATAGTAGTAGTACATACTATTTTATTTATATGTTTTTGGTGTAAGTCTTGTATTCGGGAGGCCGACCTGACACAAACATGACTATATCTGTCAATAAGCAAGTGTGTTAGAACAGATCCTCTACTAGAGAACGTGGGTACTGCAACAGATTAGAAAGAAGAAGATAACTGCTTTGGAAATGTGGTGCTGGAGAAGAATGCTTGGGTTGTCGTAGACCAAGTTTCGGACAAACTCCTCGATACTTCAAGCATCTTCCTTCCTTATTACACTTCCGCATTTTTCTCGAAAAAGTCGACATCATTAGCAGGTCATTCAATATTCATAAACTAATATACATCTACAAACGGACCGAACACATAAATAATATTCAGATATAAAAGTATTAATTAAAAAAACAGAAATTAAGTGTGTTTTCTGAATTGATACTATTTTGGTTATGACTATTTGACAGACTGCGTCGGTGGGGTAAATGCACTGCATGCACGGTACACCAGCGCTCTGAGGTCTTGGATTCGAATCCTGGGTGGGGCAAAGTGATATTTGGGTTTTTCGGCTCAGTATCAACCGGGAGACTAGAATTTGTGCCGATATGGCGATAGGCTCGCTATCACAACATGGAACGGAACACACTTCGCGAAAAGTGGGTGCCCTGGTTGCGCCTCTGCATACCCCTTCGGAGATAAATGCGTGATGTGGGTGTATTGAACAAGGTTTGTGATTATTATGAATATGACCAAAAAGTTAAATAAAAATATTTATAACCGGTTTATGTTTTTTTAGAGCTTAAAAGCTGTGTTTATCCAGTTAAATGACTTGATTCACACAAACTAACCTGTCTGGTCTTGTACTAGTTAAAGCCAGACACCTTCACTTAGACACCATCCAGATTTGCAACATAACCAAGCTTTTATACTAAGATCGTAATAAAATCCTTGCAGGATTTTTCCTTTCGGAGCTTTTTGCAGCTTTCAAGTAACCACTTCGTTTTTCCTTCGCAGCCTTAAACGCTCTCATATTTTCACGATTTAAAATTCTTCTGAAAATAGTTTATTCATGTAACCTTCTTATTGTTTGAAAATATATTCTAAGATAGATGGACTTCTAATAGTGTATTTAAATGCTGCAATTTTTGTCCCATAATAGGAACTTATTCCCAAAGTTAGTAGTCTAGAGTAGGTAGATGTACTACAACTGGTGAATTCTGCTCTCTAGAGTTTTTTTTCATCTAATAATAGGATGATAGTATCATATTCTACTAATATTATAAATGCGTAAGTTTGTGAGGATGGATGTATGTATGTTTGTTCGTCTTTTACAAAAAACCTACTGAACGGACTTGGATGAAACTTTACAATAATATTGGTTGTACATCAGAATAACATATAAGCTACAATTTATAATGATTTCGTGTAATTTGGTCATACATAATATAGCGATACAAATTAAGTAAGGAAAACTCCTTCACGTGGGCGAAGCCGCACGCAAAAGCTAGTCTTCCATAAATTACAGAAGTCTCACGCTTATATCCTATCGATAACTTATTATAAATGCTCTGAAATCAAACCCCGAACTACGACTCTTCAGACCGTATGAAACCAAAGAGTCAATAAATAAAACTTCCTAATTTATTTGATGTGAGTTAACATTTTCAAAAACACTTATAAAAACTAGGAACAAATAAAGTCCGATGTCTTTAGATGTATCCCAACTTTAAGCAAACAAACATCTTCATCACACGAAGTAGTAAATAAAATCTTAGGGTTATCGCACATTTATCGCCTAGATATCGGCATCGCCTCAAAATGAAACATTAAAAATACGTATTTTATTTTAAAAGTAGGTGATCAGAATGTGTGTTTCAAATTCAAATTTTGAATCGAATGACAATTTTCTTTTATACGGCACGGCAAAGATACCACTACACCTGATGGTTAGTGGAGTGCGGTCCAATAAAATGCCGATTAACGAGAGCTGATTATCTCTCGGCAGTCGATATAATTATGCCGGCCTGTTGGAACCGGATATGCATTACCTGCTCCGACCGAATGCCACACTTTCGTGAGCTACTATGGTGGGTTTTCACACCTTGTGTATGGTCGCAATCCAGGCGGAAATAAAATATTTTACCACCACCTATACATACTGCTACCTCTTTTAAAAATGGAATATACCAGGAGGGTGAGTATTAAGGCGATACCTCAAGGTCCATTTTCATACATTTTGTTTCACCTTTAATCTGGGTAACTTCTGGCCTTTAAAATTTAATATGACGAAATTTTAAAGGCAGAAATATCCATGATTATTAATTATTTTTACGTTTTTCTTTCAACTGCGAGAACTAATCACTAACTAGACGTGAATTTAAATTCTTTACTTGCCAATACTTGTTTAGTTACCCAGATTAAAGGTGAAACAAAATGTATGAAAATGCACCTTGAGGTATCGCCTTAAGTTGTATTTACTTTAATAATATTATTATGTGAAAGAATTGACATTCTTGCCGATAAGTGTGCGCTAACTCTAAAACCGCAAAAGAAGTAAATTCACATCTGACAGTATTAACTCGCTCGTATTTTTTATTAAGAGATCATTTGTGGGCCCAAATTGCCGACTAACGCGAGACACGACACAACAAAAACAATGTCGTTTGGTAAACAAATAAGTGACAATTTGTTTTTTATTGATATGCTGAGGTCAGAGTAATACAATCATATTATTAGGAAACTATATGTCGATATAGCGATGATTTCACTTTCTAATATATTATGGGACGAAAAATAAGTCTTGTGATAATAGATATAAAGACTACACTCCTAACTAGGAAGCGGACAACAAGGGACAAGCAGTAATAGCCTAGATGGGAGTGGAACGAACTACCGAAACGAATGTCGGCAGGTTCAAAACCCAAGGGTACACAACTCTAACTTTTCTAAAAAAATATGTGTGTATTCTTTGTGGTCGCTTGCTTTAACGATAAAGGAAAACATCGTGAGGAAACCTGCATACCTGAGATATTCTCTATAGGAAGTTTCGAGGGTGTGTGAAGTCTACCAATCCGCACTAGGCCAGCGTGGTGGACTAAGGCCTAAACCCTCTCAGTAGTAGAGGAGGTCCGTGCCCAACAGTGGGACAGTATATAATACAGGGCTGATATATTATTTATTTATTATTTTATTTAATATATAAGTAATTCATTAATTCCTTCTATTTAATTTCGAAGTGAACGTTGTGCATTGCGTTGCTTTCACACCAAGTTTCATATTGTCAAGTAATTAAAGCTCTTTGTCAAATTATGACATAATACCCTGGAGACCCCGGATGTAATAAACGGACAGGGACGTGTCAAATAGGTTAGTATATGTAAATTACTCACAACTATCGTAAATTCAACCTTCACTGATGTATTTGGACTGGATGCGACATAGCTGTGACTTTATTTTTATCTGTTGTGGTCGATGTTATACAATTTTAACGCGTTGCAAAAACAGGCTTATTTGTTAAGGACGAACTTGCTGGCAACTATCTTGCTAATTTGTTTAATTATTTGTGGTAGGATTTCTATACGAACTTGGAAATGTGACCCCGCTGCACCTGATGGTAAGTGGAGTGGGGTCCAATAGAATGCCGACTGACGAGAGATGATTACCCCTCGGCAGTCGACACAATTGTACCGGCCTGTTGGAATCGGATATACAGGCTGATTCCGGAACGCGACACTCTTACGTGTGCCACTATGGCGCGTAAGGTGGTCGCTATCCGGGCAATATTTTTAATTTTAGGAAAAACATGTAAATTTAATACTAAACAAAATGGGTTCTTGTGAAATTTTCCTTCATTAAGTATCAATTTGATTAAAATTGATGCTTTTAATTAAAAAAACTACAAATCGAGCGCATTATATACGACTGTATACAATTTTGTTTCTTGATATTTCCATAAATTACACTTTCCAACCAAAAAAGATCTGCACACAATCGAGAAAATGCTCACAATCGAAGCCGAAACCAAAATCAACTTTACAATAATATTATTAAGGTACTATAGTACCTATAGCAGTATAGCATAGCAGTGGTATTGAATATATTCAATACCACTGCTATGCTTACATTCGCCTATCGAGTAACAAACTTTCCCGCCGCGGGCACAATGATCCACGTTATCTGCTCCCTTGCCCGCCATTAATATCGAAGTATTATTGTCCCTCATACACTTAGTGACGTAGTTAGGATTCCACATACCGGAATTTATGCAAATTCCCGGAATATTTCCGGAATTCCTGGGTAATGTTTGAATTCTTCTTGATTAAATAACAATGGTTTTGTTAATGTAATCTGTATTAGTTTGCGGTTCGAAGTTCATTCCTCATTCCTGCGAATAAATCGTAAATTCCAATTTGAAATTTATTCGCGGTAATATCAATCGTCTGACCTGTTTAATTAGGTCTGAGGTATTGTTTGAAGAAGTAATGAAAGACCTATATATATTGACTTATTTAAGAACTTATCAAGCTTATAATTTATAAGAATATTTATAAATAAACTAAAGAAACACAATTATGAATTTAATCTGAACTTTTTAAATTAAAATACCTCAACTAACGCAACTGTGGATAAGGTATTTTCTACTTACTACTAAAAAAAATACAGTTTATAATCAAATGGAGCAACGAAGATCTAGTGAAGGGGAAACTGACTGCCCAAATAAAGAAAAAATAATAAATCTACCTAATCGCAGATTCGAACCTACATGCTCACGTGATTTTTGATTTCTCATGGCTACAGGCCATTCATCCTGCTGGTATTGCTCCACATGAATGTAGGGTCAACGAAACAAATCTTACATAATATTTCAACAGTATCCACTGAATATAGTATAATAAATGTAGATAATCCTACTAATATTATAAATGTGAAAGTTTGTGAGAATGGATGTATAATGTATATATGTTTGTTCCTCTTTCACGAAAAACTTCTAAACGGATTTGGATGAAACTTTACAAAAATATTAATTATACTTCAGAATAACACATAGGTGATTTTGTGTAATTTGGTTATAATATAACGATACATATGAATTAAGTGGGAAAAATATCCCGGAAAACTCCTTCACGCGGGCGAAGCTGCTAGCAAAAGCTAGTATATTATAAGCAGAGATAGCCTACTTGGGAGTAAAACTACTGCCGAGACGAATGTCCGCAGGTTCAAAACCCAAGGGCACACATTTCTGACTTTTATTAAGCTATACATGTGTATCCTTTGTGAATTATCGCTTGCTTTAACAGCGAAGGAAAGCATTGAGAGGAAACCTGCATACCTGAGAAGTTCTCTATATTAATTTTAAAGGTGTATGAAGTCTGACCGCACTAAGCCAGAGTGGTAAACTAAACCTTCTGTATAGTTAAGTGAGCCGTGCCCAGCAATGGGACATCATTATATACCAACGATTGAAAGTAAACTATATTACGAATTTTATCACGGTTTTAATTTTATATATTTTCATTTTTAGGGAGAAAATTACAATATACAAAACAGAAACACCGCTAAAATTCGTAAAATAGTTTTATTTCAATATCTGACATTCGCGTAAACATAAAAAATCATTATACCAAGGATATAAATAATACTAACACTTGTCAATGCATGCTGTGACACCTTAAAATGTTGTGCATTTAAACCTATAATTACTGTTATGTTTTATTGGAGCTATTTATAATGTAACAACTACTGGTTGTCCTAATTATAAATAAATAAATAAACACTAAGTTGAAATTATCAAAAATCAGAAATATTAACGAAAAACAAACTCGAATGGAAATTCGAATCCAAACCCGTCGAGTATTTCTCAGACAACTCGGCACGTCACTAATTACTTTGTCTGCTCGCGAATATATCTTAACAAGTTGAATAATTGTTCAAGTTTTGAACTATATCGCTTTGTTTCGAACATTGTTGGTTGTGCAGGTTTGGCTTGTGGTCTTCGCTAGTGGTTCTCAAATATTTCGCTCGTGGACATAATTTATATTTATAGAATTAATAGGGATTTGTTTGTCTCCACGTGAATATAAAAGAGCCGATCTATACCCATTGGGGATTAAAGTATATGTTTTTATGGATAATACATTCATTTTATAAATTGATTTATGTTATAAATTTACAAAGCTTAATTTTTGCACGCCATCTGGCAGAATGTAACGGAAATTATTATGATTTGGTCTGTGTCAAAATTTCCAAAACAGTGAAAGAGTTTCTATGTCAACTTTAGAGAAATATCTTTAACTGTTGGAGGGTACTTATATCCAGGCCTTTTTTGTTATTCCTTTTTTGCAGGCACGCTAATTTTTGAAAATTATATCTCCATAATTTTTTGTTTTCCCTTCATGTACTTTTTAATGGTAATTTTTCAATATTTTCGAAATTTTCTTTGGAAGCACTGCGTTCTACCGCGTGCCCCCACAAATAAGCCCTGCTTATGGATATTAGGATATACCTAGATATCGACAACAGTGCACGGTGTAGAACCCACAATAGTGGCCAACACAAGTGTATCGCGTTCTAAAATCAGCCTGTGTCCGGTTTCAAACAATCCGACATAATTGCATCGACTGATCAGAGATAATCATTTCTCGTCACTCAAAACCCTACCCTGAGCCTACTTACTATCAGGTGCAGTGAAGTCAATTTCCCGTGGCAGATTAAAAAAAGGCGTGCACAATAAATTACAATACAATATGTTACATGTAAAATTGCATTTCAAACTTCGATAAAACTTACATCATTAGATATAATACAAGTGAAAATGCGACGTGAAAATAATACACACACACACACACACACACACAACATCACGCATTTATCTGCGAAGGGGTATGCAGAGGCGCAACCAGGGCACCCACTTTTCGCCAAGTGTGTTCCGTCCCATGATGTGATAGGGGGGCGAGCCTATCGTCATATCGGGCACAAATTCCAGACTCCGGGCTGATACTGAGCAGAAAAACCCAAATATCACTTTGCCCGACCCGGGATTCGAACCCAAGACCTCAGAGCGCTGTCGTACCGCGCATGCAGTACAACTACGCCACCAAGGCAGTGAAAATAATAATTATTACAATTTAAAGTTGCTCATACAAGTATGGACGTTAGCATTGAGTCAAGGCTCTCCTGAGACCTTGAGTATTAAGATCCATAATTCCCAATAGTAAATGACCTTCAAACTTGAATAGGGCTTGCATACTACTTAATTAGTGTCGTGCCTGCCAAGATGGAATCTCGCATATGACGATAATACTATATACTGCAAAATAGGTTGAATAGCTATGCAATAGGGTTTAGATTGTTTTGTAATTATTACATAGTGGTAATTATTGTCATTTAAAGTTATATTATTGACTGCCTCGGATAGTAGTTGTAATTGTTCACAGTACGTCCTGGGTTCGAATCCTGGGTCGGGCCAAAATAATTGTGACTGGGCTTTCCTATCTTAAAAATTACCCAGTCGCAGCTCGGAGTCTGGAAGTTGGCGGTGTGATAGCCCCGTGTCTCAGAAGGCACGCAAAGCCATTAGTCCTGTGCCTGATCTCTCTCCGGTCATGTCACATTGTCGTCTCACTGTACTATGAGAGTGAAGGAACAGAGACACTATAATGTATGTTCTGCGCACTTAGATGATCTCCGTTGATATTGGCCGCCGTAGCCAAAATTCGGTTAGGAATCATCATATTATATTGTCAGAATTTTAAGGAAATTTCTTTATAAATCAGATAAGAATAATGTGAGATTTGACTAATTAATTCTATATCCCTATTGCATCTTAACCAACCTATTTCATAATATTTTATATTTTTTCAACACTTCAAAAAATGTAATAAAATGTCAAAAACAAATAAATTATATATTTCCAAAAGATTGAGAACCTCTGGCTCAAAGTATCGCTTACAATGCGGTCGAGTTAGTGTTTCTTGGGCGCGTGGCAAATGTTTGCGAGTTAGACATTTGTTGCATGGAAAGCCGCAGCAAAGTGTCTAATGGATTAGTTTGGAACTCTGGCCCAGTGGTGGAGGACGTGTGTCTGATACGCGAAATGATAAAAATAGAGGTTTGGGAATTATATAAAAAAATAGTATATGATGTCTCACGTAATTTCTAATGCACCGAATGTAATATCAAAATGATAATTTATGTGATGCTTTTGTTCGCATTTTCGCGCGCATGAAGAAGTTTTCCGGGATAAAAGCTCCACTATATATTTTCCCAGGATAAAAAGTAGTCTATAACCTTCCCAGGGTCTTAAACTATCTCCATACCCAATTTCATAAAAATCCGTTCAGTAGATTTTGGGAAAATCGATAACATACAGACAGACAGAAAAGGCAACTTTGTTTTGTACTATATACCGATTATACGCGAGAAAGCGATATTCATTACCGCCCAACGTTAGAGACGACTGAACGATTTTTTTTTTACGTGAATGACGATGAGCCGTCCAGAAATATTGTAATTTTTTTAGGACCTGCAATTAGTTACTGTCTAGAATAACTGAAAGCTTTTCATAGTTATTGAAACACAACAAAATCTTATCTTAGTCAAAACTATGTAGGTATATGGCAATAGTGTTATAGTTTGACCAACAAAATAAAAAACCTCGCCATGTGGTAAAGTATGCTACTAATTTCATGTACTGATAATGTTAACTTCAAAACGAATAAGTAACAGTAGCGTTCCCAAACAGGTATTTTATATTCCTGGTCACGCTATATTTAAACAAAGAATATTTACTGACCTTACACTCAGCCTAACCCCAAAGGTCTGATTGGTCAGGTCCAAATCAAAAAACGGTAACTGTATTAAATAGCTCAAGCGCCATTTCATTTTACCCTCATATCAGATTTTTTCTAGAAGGAACACGTACTAAAACGTGCGTCAAACAGCCACAACATACAGACGGACCGGGCGATAAATTGTCGAATTTATACACTTCCAAGAGCGGGTAATTTAATAAAGTCCGGTTACAAACGCGATTGTCGCTTGGGTCAAGTTTGGACGGTTGGCGGTTAGCAAGAATAAAAATATTTGCTTAGAACGAATTTCTTCTGATTATTTTTACTAGCTCGCGGTTGACTGCGTGAAAAAGTTTTCCGGGATGAAGTTCTTTTTTATATTTTCCCGGGTAAAATGGGATGTATATTTTATGTTAAGCCATAGTAATATATCAGTGAAAGGGCTGAAATTAATTCACCTTGAATGTAAAGTTGTGTTATGTGTAAAAGTAAATCGGTAGGGCATTTCCTACAAAATGTATAGAAAAGTCTTTTATAATATTTTACCTTAAAAGCACTCAAACTTCTAATAGTTTCAGAGTTTTTTGATCCTTATAAACAACAAGATCGTTTGGTATCTTTTTTTTGCCTTGCTTTCTTTGATATATGCAAACACTTTTTAGATACGAAATTGCTTCGTTTCATATCATAAAAGTGATTGCATATATTGCCCATTGTCTTGCTGCAGCTTAATATTTTTTTTTCAAAATCTATGGAAGCAGATCTTAATATTTTCAAAAATGATTGACAGTCTCGTAAACAAGTTTTCTTGCCGCTACAACAGTTATGGCAGCTGTTCTTATTCCTTCCAAAAATATATCTTATATAACTGAATATTCTGTAAGAATTTTAAAGATATGAAGTAGTAAAGATGTTGACATGTCTATCATGAATTGGTAAAATAATTTTCTCATACAAAATTTACTCGATACAGCTCACGTATACTAGCCTAGTTGTATTACGGTACGACTACAGTGCTGTGGTTTCCGGTTCGATCCCCGAGTAAGGCAAAATTATATTGAGTTTTTCTACTCAGTACCCCTTCCAGCCTACCCCTTCGCGGATAATAGGCGTGTGTGTGTGTGTGTGTGTGTTTGTATACCACACGTGTGGTGAGTGATATTTCCGGAGGTACACATATCTCCGTCCCTCTTTAAGCCTATAAAACTTTATTAAGACTGGCAAAGCATTTGCGATACTTCTGGAATTGTATTTTCAAAGGATATAATTTAATCAAAACCCACTTACTCATTTAGCAATGCTCATCTCGGTATAAATTTTACACTCCACTTTAAAATTTACGTGTCCTTTTTATTTCCAGATAAGTACCTCAAATTAACCATCACCAATTCTAAAATTAATTTTCAACCGTTAATTAATTTTCGGAAACATCCCGCTGTCCTCTCGTACCCTGGCCCACACTCCATTAGTAAGTTTGTTTAGGCTGTAACGGAGGTCCCAACTAAATTTAATTTCATATAATTCCCCCAAAGCTTTAAAACGGAGCCTCGTATGAAAAACTCGCGCGAGGTTCATGTTTTAATAGCTTAATTTCATTTTAAGTAATGCAAAATACGGCCAACATAAGTAAGCTTTGAAATATTTTAAGAAAACTCAGGTGAAAGAGAATTAGAAATGTTTTTATTCTCAAGTGATGGAGTGTGTTTAAATTTTTGAGGGTAGAATAAATATTTCCCTGAAATATTTGTATGACAAAAATCGTTTTATATTTTTTGTAAAGATCCAAAGGCTGCTTTATCCAAATCCTTATATATTCTTGCTTTATTGTAAGTCAGCCACGCAACTATGACTACTTTGGCTATGATATAACTATTTTGCAAAGCAAATACTTTGATAAGGTGTTTATGGCCAGTGAAGATTATAAATATCATGTGACTTGCACATTTGCTAATCTATACAATAAAGATTAATACAATGATTTGGCAATAAATAATCAGTAAAAAACATCGCAAGGAAAGTACATACCCAAGAATCGGATTTTGATGATATGTGAAGTCTGTAAATCCACACTTCTCTCAGTAGTAGAGGCGGTGCCCAGCAGTGGGCAGTATACCGAATTGGCCTCGTATAAATATATGTAATAAACAGTGGCGAAGAGTGATATTTCCCAAAAGGGAAGCCGATACGACATATAGGTACTACTGATATGCATAAATGCGGTTTGCAAATTATTCCAATGATAAGGTTTTAAATAAGTTACGAAAGGGTTTGGTTGGGGCGGAAAAGTTCTGGAGTGGCGACCACGAACCAGGAGATGCAGCTTAGGCCCCCCATGAGATGGACCGACGACCTGGTGAGGATCGCCGGAGTCCGATGGATAAGGGCGGCCCAGAACAGGTCCCTGTGGCGCTCAATGGGGGAGGCCTATGTCCAGCAGTGGACGATTCCCGGCTGAAATGATGACGAAAGGGTAACCGACAGGAATCGGGTTTTATTGACCTTTTGCCATTATTAATAATAAAACAGCAGAACTTGGAGTTTGTCTATTGAAAGGAAAGTAATAAGAAAAAAGGCGGTGATTAAAGAAGAGTAATGGAACACAAATAAGCGATTTTATAAATTATTTTTTGTTGTTTTTTTGTTTGGGCACATCTCTGAAACTACTGAACGGATTTTCATATAATTTTACAAATGGATAAATCTAATCGAAAGCAGACTAAAGAGAATATAGAATTTGCTTCATTTAAATCGGATATCAGAAAAAATATCGTAATTACATAACTGTAATTTCCTTTAAACTTTGTTAATTTCTTAGACGGACTTCAACGCGTGTGTAGCTGCGGACAGCACCTAGTATATGAATCGATACCAGCACAAGGCGATAGCTTTTAGATTGCAATAAATATGAGAGCGGAACACGAGTCGTCGCGCGTTGCCAACTGGGCCGCGGCGGAAGCCAAGTTTCAGGACAGCTGATATTAGGCTGGCTTTTTTACCCTTTTATCTGTAATCTTTTCCTGTTTCGTTTTGATATTAGTATTGTTCATTAGGTTGGTTTTGAAGTAAGTTGATCTATTTGTGGTGTATGTTAGCGATTTTTTCATTTTGTATGTTTGTAAGCTAATTCTAAGGTTTTCAAAATTTCATATTATTCTTACCCCCTTATTCATAGACGTTATTTATCTAAGGACAGAGCATTGCTGTGGTAATAAGTATGTTTCTTAGCTTTGTTTATCTGACAGCGATCTAGATTCAAGTTGTATTTCAATATTAGCCAATCACAACCCCATGTCTACGCACTGCGAAGGCTGCCATGCCGTCAGCACTGAAAAACAGACTTGTTATCACAGCAATGCTCCGTTCTTAGATAAATAATGTTTATGAATAAGGGGGTAAGTCTTTACATACATAATATTGTAAGACAAAATCTCCCGCCGCGTCTGTCTGTCTGAATTGGAGACACTCAAAAACTACCCAACGCAATTCATGAAAATTGATATGGAGATAGTTTGAGGCCCTTGGAAGAATATTGAGTATTTATCCTGGAAAAATACAAAGCAAGATTTCTATCTAGAAAAAAAATCTCAGTTGAAACGGCTAGCAATGTCTTATAGAAATTCTTTGAGGCCCTGCTAAGCATGAAGTGTAATTTTTATCCCGGGAAATACATATCACTAACAGGTGCATACAAAACACAAAACATTTGAGGTTAAAACAATAATTTTGAATTTTCTTTGAACTCTTCAAACTGCACGAGAACTACCATTACACGCCCCACTTCCACTCAAAAATGATATCCTTTCCTGTTTACTTCCATATCAATTCAATTCCACGCTCCGACGTCACAATAAAAGCAATTCTGAGAATAAAATTTCCAGTGTGCAACACAGCACGTAATAAAACGTCGCGGCGGTACGCGATATTCAACTTTACTTACCGTGCACTATTATTGTCATGTTTTGCGGTACTTGTGCATTACTGGCTCGTATTGCGTCGACGTTATGACACCTAACTTGAGTTTATGCAACTGTCGCCTGATAGTAAGCGACCATGAACTAACAACTAGTTTATATCTTAAGAGTGGTTAGGTAATTACGTCATGGTATATCTTAATATATTTTAAAATGTCCATAGTTATATAAGTAATTTTAATAGTTGTTTAGAAATAATAATTATTGTTATACATTGTTTTGACGTATCATAAGTGCAACTTTGTTCGCCTACGTGATAAATAAAGTTTTTTTTTTTTTTAATTATATTGAGTCGCTTAGTACAATTGGTGGTTAGATATACTTTTTATACACCCGGATAGCGACCACCTTACACAAGGTGTTAAAACCCGCCAAGTAAAATAGACCAATCACAACAAACTTTTTGACATGCTTACAAATTATTTATTTTGATTGGTTTAACCTCAAAGTCTTTGATAAAGGCCGTTGTAACTACATAAATAAAAAAATGATGCAATAATAACAATTTAAAGAATGCAATTTGTACTATATGAAAAACCATCTAGATGAGTTACTGTAATTTTTTGGCTTCGGCTGGATAAGCGGAGTTGCGAATTTTTGGCAATAATTCAAATGGTGTTTTAAATAATGATCGTATAAAATGAACCGGAAAGAGAGTACTCTTTTATACCCGAAGGGGTAGGCAGAGGTGCAACCAAGGTACCAACTTTTCGACATGTGTTCCGCCCCATGGTTGGACAGAGGGCGAGCTTGTGACCATATAGGCCTTAAGACTACGGGCTGATACTGAGCAGAAAATTCCATTATCCCCGACCCGGGATTCGAACCCGGGCCTCAGAGCAGTCATCCTGTGTACCACGCAAGGAATACACCTACATCAATGAAGTAGTCATTTAATGATATATGTGGGAATACACTCACCTTCAGTTTCTTGAAGTAACAGTCAGTTAAAGTCAAATTTAAATACGACTGTTGTGTTTTGGCAACTTTTAAGGCTTTTATTTTAACTTATACTTTCACTTTTCATGAAGAAATTGGTTGTGATCCTTTCACCATACTAAAGGTACCTGTATATGCAATAAATCTCTCCCCTGGGTGCTCGAATTCCCCTGCACTCCCCTGTGTTCTCTGTTTATCTGTCGGTTGCACATTTATGCTCGAGGGAACATTAGTTTCGAGTTGTGGCGCACAATGTTCGTAGATATTTCAGTAGCTATGTATATATTGGGTACTAAAGGAGCTTACTGATAATTTTCTCCCGTTCTTGGAATCTTCTATCTATTCTTGATCAGGATTATTGATTCCAGGATCGCTACACTCGCAAAGGTGAAGGTTGATTAGTATTCTATTAGCAAGAAACCTGGTAATAATTGCAGCGGTATACCCAAATCAATAGAATTAATCAGACCTGCATTATTTTCGCGACTATCATGAAAGTAGTGGATCAAAATATATTATGATAGAAAACTAACTTGACAGGATGGGACAAAACCGAATTTAAATTTTAAAACCAATAAACCATGAATCATCCTTGTAAGAAATCTGTATTAATTCAGCAAAGCAAATCATAAATTTGGGTAAGTCGCAACAAATCATGGAAGCAAAACCCTCCGGCCGCGGCACCACCGACTTGGCGCCCTCGTGGGTATAAATTATAGCAATTAATAAGACAATATTGGACCCATATCAGGCAGGGTTGGCGGGTTTAAAGCTGTACATTATTTGTCTGGGCCTACTCGAATGGGTGTTATAGTTAATATTTTTAATAGCATAGGTTAATTACTTAATGAGCAAGGGATTTATCTGATTATACGATTATCGCCTTTAGGTATCGGTGTGAATCTCCGGTTGGAGATTGATATTGGATTTCTACTCCGAATCACACCGGCGTTTGGAATCTGTATTCGATATGGTGATAGTCTCGCCCCCATCACATGAGACGGAGCAGACATGGCGATAAATGGGTGTTGCATCTCTGCCTACACGTTCAATGAAAAAGGCGTGAAGTCTATGTTTTCATAGTATCTAAGTCAGTTAATGAGCAAGATGGTCACATAATGTAATTGAGGCCCATAATCACATGCAATATAATAAGAATCATAGAAACGCCTCCTATAAGATTATGAACAGGGTCTAAGGAAAGGAGAGGGTGTCTTGGTATCTAGAAAATTTGCTCAAAATTCTGGAAATACTTTGACAATAGCCAGGCTACCACCAGGGGAACGAACTCCTTGGGTTATCCAGGGGAAGCAGCTAAGTCTCATGATGGTTAATGACGCTAGTGACAACCATTGCGAACTACGAAATATTTAATACTGTGCTATCTTAAAACTAGCAATCTACCCATATAAACTAAAATACGAAACGAATTTGTCTCAACTCGACGTTTCGATAGAAAATTCGGGGTCGGAAAATTGAGCGCGGCGGGCGTTCTACCCACATCAGGGGCCGTTCGATTAATTTGTTTTTGTTGTTCACAATATTGAAACTGCAATAAATTTACATAAGGATCTGAAAGTAAGGACATGTTTTTTATCATATTGCCAGCTCTGGAAATTATAGACTTTTTGTATTTTTAAAAGTTTGTTGTGCTGATTCCATGTGGAATTTTTCATATGAAAACGGCATACCGTACGGTTTAGACAGGGTGTCGACTGGCGATAGTCTCTCGCCTGTGGACACAATTATGTTTGAATCAGGACGTACACAGATACCGAAACGCGACTCATATGGTTCATTCATGGCTTTTACACCTTGACTACGGTGGTGGTTATCTCTCTCATTACTCATCAGCCTACGAATGTCCATTGCTGAACACAGGCCTCCCCTAGAGCGCGCCACGTTGCTCGGTCCTTCGCTCTCCTCATCCAGCGTCCACCGGCAATCCTGTGAATGTCATCAGACCAGCGGGACGGAGGTCTAAATCTAAACAGACCAAATGTCTTACCACCAATAAAGAAATAAAGAGAGATTTATTGCTGATACAATTTTAAACAGAACTAACAATTGTATATGTGTCGCGTTCCAGAATCAGCCTGTGTATATCCGGTTCTAACAGGCCGACATAATTGTATACACTTCTGAGGGGTAATTCTCTGCTCTCCCGGCAGTCGACATTCTATTGGATCCCACTCCACTTACAATCACGTGCAGCGAGGTCATTTTGCCTTGCTTGAATAAAAAAAAATCTCACTGCAGGTAAGCGGAATGGGGTCCAGATTACATAGACTGACGAAAGATGATTATCCCTCATCAGTTTATATATAATAATAATAATATCATCCCAGTATAATATATTTGTCCACTGCTGAGCACGGGCCTCCTCTACTATTGAGAGGGATTAGGCCTTAGTCCACCACGCTGGCCTAGTGCGTTCATCTCATCAGTTTAAACACCTCGTATGTGGTGGTCGCTATACAAGCGAATATATATCCTACCACCAGGAAGACGTGGGTCATTTTGACTATAAAAGATACACCAAGGTGTTTTACATGACATTTATTTTATTAATGATCCAGCTTCTTGCTAATTTCTATTTATCTCAATTGGGTATTTGACTATGTTTGATTTTGTGCGTTTTTAATATACAACAGCAATTAGTACAAAAAAGAAATCCTTCTGTGAAAATAGCATTAAAATTCAATAAACAATGAGGCAGTAATTGGAATTTAAAATATTGCTGCGTGCAGGAGCAGGCGTGGAGTAGGGATATAGCTCCATCTCTTTCTTTCGCACGCATCGTAATGCCCGCTGACGTCACACGCAAGTATTTCTTTCCTTTTTTGTTTTTTACTCACCCCTATTACCTAATTTCAAATACTTATAACTTGTAAATTTATCTCCATATTTTAATGATTTCTTCTGTTTTAGAATTGATACCTATTTTATAAAAGCTATTCATAAAATAAAGTCAAATACCTATTATAATCGCTATGTAACCTTGTACGAGTACACACATCATTAGGAACTAAATGTATTTTTGAGGATTAAAAACATCTCAAGACGATGGTATAATGAGCCAAAGAGATGTTCGGAGCGTGTAACAGCATGGAATTCACAATACAGCATGAATTTGGGTTGTTGCCAAATTATTTCGCTACATTTTCGCTGGATTAACGCGTGGTTTAAGTGTTAAGAGGTAGCGGTTGGATTAAGCGATCTTGAAACCTTGTGTGTATACAAATGAACACAAGGTCTTGTTATAGAATCAAATATATCCCTTATACATTATACAATAAGGTTAAAATTGTATTATCACGTAATATAATGTTAATACATAATATACAATGTTAAAATTACGACTTATTATGTTAATGTAGTAATAGAAGTTTTAATTTTGATATTTGATTGTGTCTAAATAATGAATTTACCTATAATTATTAATGAATAAGACGTGTATGTTATTTAGTTGGTAAGCCATAATAAATAAATAGCTATAAATATAATATAGTAGCTAATAAATAAAAAGCGCACGTATTTGGCAGTATGAGATATATTTTATTGAAATTTTACGTGGATTTTGGTTGTGACCGGTGAGTCATACCATCTTCTGGTTGTTGCTATTTCTTTGAGAAATTACTATTATCATCTATTCATTCCTCTAAACTCATACACATCACGCATTTATCCCCGAAGGAGTATGCAGAGGCGCAACCAGGGCCCAACTTTTCGCCAAGTGTGTTCCGTTCCATGATGTGATACGGGGCGAGCCTATCGCCATATCGGGCACAAATTCCAGACGTCGGGCTGATATTGAGCAGAAAAAACAAAATATCACTTTGCCTGACCCGGGATTCGAATCCAGGACCTCAGAGCGAGGACACCGAGGCAGTCCTCTACACTCTATAGATAGTTTAACAGTGTTTTTTAAACTTACTTTCTTGATTTGGTAAATTTAAACGTTTAAAAGCTAAATTTACTATAACATACGAAAGATCTATGGTCAAAACCGAATTGCACTTTAATGGTATTTAAATAAGGTGAATTTTCGATATTCGCGCTCATCCCTCACACCAAACATCATAAGAAACTAGGTGAAAGTGGTAATAAAATAAGCAACTTTAATCGGAGGAACTTTAATTAACTAGTATTTCTGCTTTTGATAGTTGACGTCATTTTGCTTCCTGAAAATTAAAATTTCGTTTCCAGATCCTTTGGATATGAAAATTATGAATATTTTTTCAAGCCACGGCTTACTGCTAGGCGTTGATTTGCGAATAAGAAGGTACCTTTCAAGCTTTCACTGAGCTTTATGGGTCATTGTAAATTCTTTTCGAAAACTCAGACAAAAATACTTTATCCTACATAAAAAATAATACATTCCATGTAATTATGATGCTTGCGCTAAACACTTAAAATTTATTTTTTAAGTTTTGTTCTTAAATAGTTTAATTTTTAATTTTATAACTAATGACACCATTCTAAGATAATGCGTCATAAAAGAAGTGTCTTTTTAAATTAAGTGTTGGCACTCAAAGTCTGCGAGTTGTAAAAATATAAACAAATCTACTTGTTGATGTATGTGACTCTTTGTTGTCAAAAATAAAATAAATAAATAAAAATAAATTAAGTAATAATACTCAAACAATCACAGGAATAATAATAATAATATTGCCCAATGTAGGGCACGGACCTTCTCTACTGAGAGGGTTTAGGCTTTAGTTCACCACGCTGGCATAGTGCAGGCAGACTGCTAAGGTTATCACCGTTTTTAAAACTATATGAAAAATTATAGTGTTACTTCCAAGTTCCTATTTAATATCAACCTCTTCTTAACGATTAAGTCCAAGACAATCATTTAAAAAAATACAAAATATATTTCCTGACCTCGAAATCAAACCCAAGACCTCCTAATACACATTCCACTATACCAAAAGCAAGCAAGCCTAACCGCAACTAATATTACCCCAATTCCACGCTTTATAATAAATATGATATTGGCTGAGCAATAATTTTCGGTAGTTAGGTGATTATGCGACTAATAAATCTTAACGTCTATTGTCTTATTTGCGGTAATTGCGCGAGGTATTTCGAATATGACTGTTTGATTTAACGACTGTGTTATGTAGGTATACATAGATGAAAATGACTGATCATACAAAAGCATTTCACGTCTTTATTCCTGGAGGCATAGGAGTGCTAATACGTCACAATTTTTTCACTGTATATATTGTGTCCCATGATACGATGAGAATGAGTTATTATTATTACTGGTGGTAGGTCTCTCATATGTCAGAATCATCCTGGGTAGGTACCACCGCAGTGTCTATTTCAGCTGCCAAGCAGCAGCGTGTAGTCACTGTTGTGTTTCGGTTTGAAGGACATTATAGCCAATGTAACTACTGGACATAATGAGACTTCACATCTCATGTCTCAGGATGGCGAGCGTAGTGGAATACCAAAAAATACTTTGTAATTCAAGGTGTTGGATGGTGTTTCTACTGTTTATGGGCGTATCGCTTACTATCAGGCGAACGGCAAGCTCGTCTCGTCATTCAAAGCAAATCAAGTAAAATATATATAATGTGTACCATGATATGACGAGAGTGAGTATATCATCATGTCCAGCTTAAAGTAGACTCCAATCTGATACTGTGGAGAAAATTCCGATGTCAAAACCCTAGACCTCACCACGTTTCCCAACTACGCCATCGAGGCAGAATAATACTGCGATATCTAGTTTTCATGTGAACGCCCAAATACAAAATATCCAGCAAAAGTTCAAAAGACCGAAATAAACTCCAAATATTCCTTTACCCGAGCAAGTCTAGATCACTTCCAGTCGGTCTAACTTTTGTCTAACAATCTTTCAACCGGTTATCTCGGGTTTACCTGTCTTTAAAGTTCGGTATTGTAGTAGAGATCGGAGAAGTTTTTGTTTTAGAAGATAATAAGGAGTGTTTATGTCTTTAAGAGTTACTTTCTGTATGGACACGAGATGATTTTTTATATTTTTTTTTTTGTGATGAATATAATATTTTCAATATATTACTATTAAAAAGCGACGATAGCCTAGTTGGGTGTGGAATGGACTGCCGAGACGAATGTCCGCAGGTTCAAATCCCAAGGGCACACACTTTTGATTTTTCAAAAAAAATATGTGTGAATTCTTTGCGAATTATCGCTTGCTTTAACGGTGAAGGAAAACATCGTGAGGAAAACTGCATACCTGAGAAATTCTCTATATTAATTTTGAAGGTGTGAAGTCTACCAATCCGCACGAGGCGAGCGTGGGGGGCTAAGGCTTAATCCCTCTCAGTGGTAGAGGAAGCCCGTGCCCAGCAGTGGGGCAGTATATAATACTGGGCTGATATTATATCTATATATATAAAAATCAATTGCTGTTCGTTAGTCTCGCTAAAACTCGAGAACGGCTTAACGGATTTATCTTATCTTGGTCTTGAATTATTCGTGGAGGTCTAGGGAAGATTTAAAAGGTGAGAAAAATTCGAATAATTGCCGGGAAAATCCTCAAAACAGCATTTTTCTATTTCCCATACAAACGTTTTCTAACTAATACGTAGAGTCAATTTGAGCTTTATTGCTATTGTATAAAGTTCACTGTTGTCTAAGCAATGTAGGTGTGTTCCTAACATCAAAGCAGTGTGCGTTGGAGCACAGAATATAATAATGTAATGTCGCGTTCTGAAACTCAACAAAAGTGATATCGCGGACCCGACTAAATTGAACAGTCACAAAATTTAATATATCCTTAGTTATTTGGTTGGCTTCACGATATTATTTATTTTGTTTTACTTTAAAATGCATGTTTTCGTTATGGACAATTTTAGAGCTACTTTTGCATATCTATACTTATAATAAATCTGTAGAGGTCAATTCTGTACATGAAATATATTTCCAAAATAACTGGGGGTGATTAGGGATCGATACTGATGCTAAAAATGCAATTAGTAAAATTTTTGTCTGTCTGTCTGTATAACCGTTATAGAAACAAAAACTACTCGACGGATTTTAACTTAACTTGGTACAATTATTTTTCATACTCCTGAGCTGGTTATAGTATACTTTTCATTACGCTACAATTAATAGGAGCATAGCAGTGATGGAAAATGTTGGGAAAACGGGAGAAGTTACTCCATTTTTTAAGCTTCCGTCATTTCGTGTGCAACCTTAATGGTTAAAAGTTCCTTCGATTTCACCAGGATCCCATCATCAGACCCTGACCGGACAATCGGACCACCTGCATACCACCATAAATTAAAAAAACATCCCGACAAATTGAGCACCTTCTCCATTTTTGAAACCCGAAATCCACGCGGGCGAAGCTGCGGGCGGAAGCTAGTATATTATATATTACTATTGCTCGCGTGAAAATCTTTTTCCTTAACATAAGTCCACTGTGGTTTTCTAGATCAAAAAATGGGTAAAAAATCACACTGTGTACTTTTAGAGATGTTAAAGGTATTTTTAAAAGGCGTTAAAAGCCGCAAAAGTGGTCCAAGTGTGTCGCGTTTCGGGGTCAGCTTGTGTATATCCCGCTCCAACAGGCCGGCATAATTGCATCGACTGTCGAGGGTTAATCTCGTCAATCGACTAAAATTTACCACACTTCACTTACCATCAGGCTCAGTGGGGTCAGTTTGACATGCCCATTTAAAAATAGACTTTATGCCGATCCATTAAGATATATTCTATCCGAATGTAGTTTCATCCGAATCTAATAATCTTCACAAGGTTTCCATTTGTAATATTAACTAGCTTGTGCTCACGGCTTTTAAAGTAACTAGCGAAGACTTAAACATGTCATAGCTCATGGCTATGTGCGCCTTAGTTACCTAACATTCAAAGCTTTTTTTTTTTTTTTTTTTTTTTTTTTTTTTTTTTTTTATTTAATTCACAAAACTGATGTTCAAACATATTACATGCTATAAGTAAAAGGTATGAAACAATACAATAATATTTGACATCTACTAGATGTGAATCCGACATGCATTAGGTATTCTTAGTGAGACACTTAAATAATATTAATCAAGTTAGTACTTCAATTAGATCGTAAAATTATACAAATTACTAAAGGACAATGCCCAAAACCAGGCTATCTTTGCGTCAGTCATGCGTCTTAACCAAATATCCACAGAAAATCATCATTTTAATTATTACTTCATTTGTATTTATTTCAGTATTAAGCGAATAGGGGTTTAAAAGATATGAAAAAAAAAGTTGTTTAATTGTTGCAAATGAAACACCGGATAATTTACTGCCAATATGGCGAAATGATACCAATTTATAACAAATTCCCATTTTAAATGTAATAAAAAAGTAAATATGTACAAAAAATGTGCTTGTACTTGAATCTATAATATATATGTATATTATTCTGTAACAATATATTTATTCATCTCAAATATATTGTTATAAAATAATACATTTTACTTAATAATTATGACCAAACTCCAAATAGCTGGTAAAAAAGAGAAAATATTAATTGTTCCAAAAACAAACAAATGGCGACTTGTACTTGTATTGACAGAAATACTAAAGTCAGCTAAAACATGTCTGGACTTTATTTTTAATTATAAAAATATGGGTACAGATTATAATTACACTGGCAACTGAAAGTGACAGTGACACTGAAAGTGATAGTGACATTTTGACACTTCAGATTTGTTTGAATGTTAAATCATTATAATATATTATATCAAAGAGAATATAATCACTACGTTTTAAGAGACAGGACTTAATACAAAGAAATAAAATCGAATTTACATGGCGTATCAATACCAATATCACGGAAGAATACGTCAGGAACGTCAAATAACAATACTACCAACTGAACAAAATACATAGTAGTGAGCACTTTTTTTCGATATTGATAAATTCTAGTGGGTGGCAATCGACGCTAATGCTACTTTGATAAAATTCATATAATGTATTTTCGAGTCCATATTATCAATCCAACTCACAATATACAGTGAACATTTTAGCACTATAATTACAAGGCTTGACTAAAATGAGGACTCGAAATAAAATGAAAAGCTTTCACATGTTGAATAATAATTGTATTTTAAAATAAAATCCTTTATTCACCATGTAGGCGAATATAGTTGCACTTATGATAGGTCAAGGTACAATGAGAATATTTAATTATAAAGTCAAAGGATGGTGACACTTCTTTGTCGCACTTCTCTTGAAAGATATTATCATTTGTGCAATAATTGTTTATAAAAACATGGCACGGAAATTCAAACAACATTTCATCAGGAAGTGGATCAGCTTTCAAATTTTTCGATGGTATAGCTGACTTTCTAAGGCGATTGTTCTTTTTATTAAAATCTTTGTTATTAAAGTGAGAACCACACACATATTTCAAAGTATGCAGCTTTTCCATGGAAACATATATCAAATCTTCTTTTCCCACAATCTGAACTCACTTTCGGCATCTGGAAATATTTTTTAATTGTAAATAAATTGCTTATTAAATTATATTTAAGCCTAAAATCATAAACAGTGACCAGGCACATTGATTGCTCAACGCATTTTTAAGTACACACACACACCAGACACACACACACACACACACACCGACACATACACGACTTTAGTATTTTTTGTCCTGATGATCAGTCATCGTCTTACTAATATTGTAAAGCGTGTGCATGCATTTGTATGTTTATTATTCGTACCCGCAAAAAATCTAAAATGATTGCGATTAAACTTGGTATGTAGATAGTTAGAATTACTACTTTTTATCACTATGTTCCCACAGAATCTGGACCTAAATGAGTGAAACTACGGAGGGCAAATTGATTAATAAATTTAAACAGGTATCGATATCGATAATCATAACAACATCACTAGTAACATAATGGTAATTAGAAAATGAGAATTTTTATTATTTCTAAGCTACTTTATTTGCGCGATGACTAAAAACATCTAATTAATGCTTACCTGACGTCATCCAATGGAAATTTCGCTATATACATTCTGCTTTTGTGATTTATTCGACTGGCTCGATCTCCACAAATTTCATACGTAATGAAACGTTGTTTTGGTGGCATGTCTTTAAAACGTATTCACTTACACCAACAAAAACACTTTTTCGTATATTTTTACTTGTTTGAATAACAAATAATACAAACATAAATCAATAAACACAAATGTATTCAAAAACGTCAGGAAATAAACAAACAATAATAATGGCGGTGAGGAATAGAAAGAGAAACTGTACTGAGAGAGAGAGATAGCAGTATCCGCCATTAAATGCCATGTCAATTCCATACAAAAGATTTTTTGTTCCTTGTTGCGCTAGGCTGTATTATATTTTAATATTTTATCTTACTCAAGATCGGAGTGTTTTTCTTATGTATATTAATGTTTAGTCGAGAAATCGTCTGTTAAAAAACAACGTATATAGTGTGTGTTTCGAACTTTGAGACGGAAGGCTTTTAGTGAGCAACACAATGTCGTCCAGAGCCTAGACCCAGGACAGTTAATCGAGACGGCTTATCCTGGCGATGTATTAACTGCACCTTTGCGGTGCCACAGCAACAAGTATATTTCTTGGACGAGCTGTCCAGTTTGTAAGTTATGAAGATTATTATTAACATACCCACAATGTGAGAAAAATCTTGCCAAAGTTAAAGAAAATAGTTTAACAATAATAATAATGGAAACATGTTTACTCAACTTCTACATTATATTTTAGGTTTCAATGCTGGAATGAGTTTGTGCTGCCTACTGGAGATCAGCTGATCTCCAGTAGGCAGCCTCCTATTACCTACCTACCTACCTCTCTATTAGCTAATAGAGAGGTTCACAGACAATATGACATGACCCAACCAGCGCTGCAAGAAGTGATTCACTCAGTTCAAGAGTATATATAAACCTGCTGCAGCTATATCAAATTCTTGTTTTCATTTTGGGATGCCAAGAATATATACCTCTATTAAAAATATACATCTATATAAAAATATACATAGGATTTCGTATTTCTCGTTTTATTTTTCTTTCCCTATGATAATTAACTATTAGCCTAATCAGGCTGTGAAGTGAGTTGCCTGGGATCAGAATCCTCCAAAGACGGTTGGCGTCAGGCATACGGCCGGTCATAAAAGCTAAGCTGAATCTATTCTACAAAATGTATTGACACCATATTGGAGTGAGATAATGGTAGGTGGAAAAAAAGATAAGGTAATCCATGTAATAGAATAAGTCGTAATTCAGAAAAATATATACACAAAAGGTCAGGTAACATATCCTCCGTGGAAAAACTAATATTCCGTCATTCTATCTTATTCTCTTTTATCAGATATGTTACTACCTATCAGTTTCTTTTGAGGGCAATTAAAGCTAGGTGAAAAGAACGTCTAATAATTGTTTATTGCAATAACAATTAGGTACTGCAATATTGAACTTACTTAGGCACGTAACTACTTTCTACCGTACATTATTGCAGTCCATACTTAACCTCAAAATAACCGCGTTATAAAAATTCTGATTACTCCGAACTCCCATCGAATATCCTATTGTTTTACATTTTTATAAAAACTAGGATATTTCCCTATAGTTTAGTGAAGGTTTTGTACAGACGCAAGCGTAGCCCAACTTTCATACAAAAATGGGCATTCTCCTTTTAAAGAAAAAAAAATGTATAATAAGGATAAATTATTCTTTTTTATCCCTAAGTAATTAACTTATTGAGTTTCGATCTTATTGAGGCTACAGAACCAGTGAAGATATCAATATCATTTCTTGTTCCCTCTTAATGAGATGAGGACTTTTACAAGAGGATAAACCAGGATTTTTTGTTTTATCCTAGTTATAAAAGATTTTATTTCCTCATAGTTTTGTCTACGTATATTTGAATGTATTATTTTGCATTTGGAATTTGAACCTAGGACTCTTTCGGCCAATATAACAAAATATGAACAGTATTATTATTATTATTATGAATTATCGATATAAATGTACTACGTACTAGATCTGGCGTTCCGAATACTCACTGTGTTCAACTGAAGTGTACTGCAATCTGGTATTGGTTACCATTTTATTTATATTCTAAAGTGCTTTAGCACTGCATGTTGTAAAAGTTTGGTCAGACGACAATTGCTATTTTAGAGCTGGAGCAAACCTTAGTTCTAATTCCAGATTTTGAACAAATAGTTTATATTGACTTTCCTGTCTATAGAATATACGTCAATGTTATAAAAACATAAACATACGTAGAAAATGCCTACATAGGCTAACATATTGGATATTGTACAATTAAAAACATAAATATTCATCGAATTGATAATCTCCATTTTTGAAATTATTAACAATAGTTAGCGGTATACACAATAGGCCAAGAGACAATTGACTGCTTTAATATTTCATAAACATTTATTTTTAATCGGCGCACGTCAGGCCAAAAAAAGACAGATTTTAACGATCCAAACCCATTATTACAGCCCATCGATTGCCATCCAAGCGCTTTGTTATCTCACTCGTAGCCATTGAATTTCAAATTTCCACTCAGCTCGAGGCCCTAAGTTTGCTTATAATAATTTGTATACAATGGCATCACAAAGCGTATAGTGACTGAAATGACTGCCGTTTTGGTTCATAATAGTTTGAGTTTATGCTTGTTACTTCTATTTCTTGATACATTGTATTGTAACTGCGCAAAAATCTTTTTTTTACGGGCACTATAAAGTGACCCCACTGTATTGATGTTATGTGGAGTGGGGTCCAATAGAATCCCGACTGACGAGCGATGATTACGCCTCGGCAGTCGACACAATTATGCCGGTCTGTTGGAACCAGATATACACGGGCTGATCCCGGAACGCGATACACTTGCGTGGGCCACTATGGCGAGATTTAACACCTTGTGTACGGTGGTCGCTATCCAAGATATAAAATATATCCTACCACCAGCAAATCTCTACTACAAAAGTCTTACTCCATCGATTTTTTTTGTTGTTTAGGTCTTCGAAATGTTTTATACCTCTTCCTAAATTCTGGTAACGTATTCATGAACCTCATATATAAAGGCCGTGGAGATCACATATCAGATTGTAACCCTTCAGTGTATGCTAACAGCCACTGGTACTCACCAATAATAGCGCTTACCCGAATATGGAAGGTTTGGCGATGGAACGTTCTCGAAAGATCTCGAACTTTCTAGAATGTCTGGGAAACTTGATAACAGACCTTAATTTATGAGAGACTTCCCAACCATTCTGGATGTTTCTAGAATGTTCCACGAACATCGATGGTACAGGCGGCTGGGTATAAAAGCCGACTTGTCCACAACGCTCTTTAAAGCGATTACCAAACTACGAGCGATATATAGTGACCGCATAGTGATTGTAATTAACTGTATGTTGAATGTTTGAGTGTTGTCGTGTTTATTTTTTGATTGCTTTGAATCATGAGACGAGCTTGCCGTTCGCCTGATAGGAAGCGATGAGAATGCCCATAAATAGAAGAAACACCATCCAACACCTTGAATTGCAAAGTATTGTTTGGTATTACACTGCGCTTGCCATCTTGAGACATGAGATGTTAAGTCTTATTATGTCCAGTAGTTACACTGGCTACAATGTTCTTCAAACTAGAACACAACAGTGATTACAGACTGCTTCTTAGCAGCAGAAATATTGCGGTGGTACCTACTCAGGTCCTCTCACATATGAAAGACCTACTACCATCTTGTAATAGTGTTTTTGATTAGTGATATGGTGCGATAATATAAGTGACTAGCTGACCCGACAGACGTTGTCCCGTCTTAACTATGAAATTGCAGCGCGCATTCTGTCAATGGCTGACAGTTATTTCAGACAATTGACAGTTATATAAAACTAATATTTCGGCTAAGTTTGATAAAATTTTCTAATTTTCCGCTCTATTTTTTTCTTTCATAATAACCTTCTCCTGACAATAACAAACACAACAAAAAAGAAGTGAATTCGGTCCAGCCGTTCACGCATGATGGCATGACCAAGGGAAATAGGGATTCATTTTTATATATACAAATATAGTACGATAATATGAGCGATAGTAATCGAAGTTGTCTTATTGTTTATCCCAAACCCTAGCACCTAACACTATAAACAAAAAACTGTCTGCAAATATTTGCAAATTCCAAAATGCCAACCAACAATTTCTTCAACGCTTGACCCAACATTATTAATACTGATCAAAGAACAACAGACCATGTTTACTCCAATCTTGCGCAAATATTTTCCCTCTTGTACAGTTTGTAGAGACGCGACCTACTTCCAAGATGATTAATTGAGCAATATGATTAAATTGATTTCTTTTTCCTTATATTGGGATGGATCAATTTGTCTAATTTCGTGCAACAGTTTTGGGGTTTTGGGTTCGTTTCTCGGGTTTGGTAATGAGTACGTTTCCCTTATTTACTAACTCTAGCCCTGTATATATCATTTCAATTTTAATTATAATTATTTCACGCATCGGTGGCTTAGTTGTATTACTGTATGACTGCTCTGCTGTAGTCTCGGGTTCGATCCTGGGTTTGGCAAAATGATTTTGGATTTCTCTACTCTATCTGACAGGAGACTGGAATATTTGCGCAATATGGCTATAGACTCAAACCATATCACATTATGGGATGGTTACAGTTATTGCTGGGGACGTGCCTCCTCTAATACTGAGAGGGATTAGGCCTTGGTAATGCACACATCTGCAAAATTCCTACTGAGAACTTCTCACGTATGTAGGTTTCCTCACGATGTTTTCCTTCACCGTTAAAGCAAGCGATAATTCACAAACAATACACATAATTTTAGAAAATTCAGAGATGTGTGCTCTTGGCTATCGCCCCCTAGGCTCCAGTACATAATGCAAACCAGGTATTATTGAATTTCTAAAAAAAAATTATCGCTCGTACTGAACTGGTACCTCGTTCACAAATTAATATTGATGCTCAAAATCCAATACACGTATTGGATATACATTAATCCGTTTTATTGCAAATCGCAGACGATCAAAGGGCTCAAGATTAAATATATAACAGGTTTATTGGGCGATAAATTTTTGGCCAATATCAAGTAAATTTATTAGAGCAAATATAAATTATTGACGGCGGTAAATATGTGATTCCGATCAATACTATTTGTTAATTGAAATTCTTAGATCACGCAACTTGTTGCAGCGAACACACGACACAAAGTGGCGGCAACTGGAAAGCAATAAATTGAGAGAAAACTATTGTGTTAAACTGATTATTGATATATCAATTGAAACGCGGATTTGTGATAAAATTAAATATACTTTTCTATAACAAAACTAACTAACAATTGGCGGTAGGTTTCTCATATGTGAGAGTCCGCCTGGGTAGGTATCACTGCAATATCTAGTTCTACCGTCAAGCAGCAGTGTGTAGTCACTGTTATGTTCTGGTTTGAAGAACATGGTAGCCAGTAATACTACTGGACTTAATAAGACTTAACATCTCATGTCTCAGGATGGCGAGCGCAGTGGAATACCAAACAATACTTTGTAATTCAAGGTGTTGGATGATGTTTCTACTGTTTATGGGCGATCGTATCAATTACCATCAGGCGAACGGCAAGCTCGTCTCGTCATTCAAAGCAATAAAAATAGTGATAAAAATGGTTTGTTATAATAAATGTAATTCAATAGAATACATGCTAAACAAAACCTTATCAACAAAGGAGCTTCAGTATATTATCGTAAATATAACACTCACTCTTCAACACTAAGACTACCGCTTTGACACAGACTCCATGGAATACATTTACGTTGGTTATTTAGCAATTTTAAACAAAGCTGTAATTCCTATCATGATAAAACCTCGCATACAAGAGAATTATTAAGAAACTCACGTATATTATATATTCCCTCTATTTTGCACTTCGGATTTCGACCAATCCAAAGCGGTATGCAGAGGCGGAATCAGGGCACCCAATTATAGCACAAGTGTGTTCTGTCCCATGATGTTATAGAAGCCTATCGCCATATCGGACACAAATTTCAGACTCCGGGCTGATGCTTAGCAGAAAAACCCAAACATCATTTTTTCCGATCCAGGATTCAAACCTGAGAGCGCCACATACGCCACCGAGGCAATCAAACAGGGAATAGAAAAGTTATGTTTTTATAAATTACCGGTACCGGAGATTGGCACAGAATTAAAAATTCTATATATTATGTCAAGAAGGTTTAATGTGGAATAAGAAAACAGACAAATTACAGTATACAGTACTTCTTCCTCCACTAGAAACTCTGGTCACGAAACGCAAGGTTATTTCTAATATCTCTGGACTGTTCGGACCCCTCGGATGGCTAGCACTAGCCGTGACTATTTCGATAGTTTCTTTTCTTTCTTATTACTTTGATTGACAAGACGTGCTTGCCGTTCGCCTGATGGTAAGCTATCGATCGCCCATAAACAGTAGAAACACTATTCAACACCTTGAATTACAAAGTATTGTTTGGTATTCCACTGCCCTCGCCATCCTGAGACATGAGATGTTAAGTCTTATTATGTCCGGTAATTACACTGGCTACAATGTTCTTCAAACCGGAACACAACAGTAACTACACACTGCTGCTTGGCGGCAGTAATAGACGTTGCGGTGGTACCTACCCAGGCAGACTCTCACAAATGAGAAACCTACCACCAGTCAAATTTTATTCAAAAAATATGATTAGCTGGAATTGAATTGGATGAAGAATTACCTAAATCACTTCTCAATTGGATGAATTATCGTAATGGTCCTTCGAGCCGGATCGGATAACATTTATAAAACAGGTTCTAAGACTTCTTTTCACAGCACAGTTGATAGAACACAATTTCTCTATACGACATACATAATACATGTTATTTAATAACTACAATGAAAAAATATTAACGAAACTCACGTATAAAGAAATCTCTTTCTGTCGATCCAATAATAAAGGCAATAAAAGGTTTTATATAACAATATCTTTTGTACTATAAATGGCACTGAAAGAACATGCTGGGTTTTGGGTATTTGCTGAAAATGTTATTTATTATATCTCTAAGCAAGAGAAAGATACTATTGCTTATATGTGACGCCAACTCGTGATCTAGATTTTTTTTATATATATGCGTATATGCACAGCAAAGTGACTCCACTATTCCTGATGGTAAGAGGAGTGGGGTCCAATCGAATGTCGACTGATGAGAGATGATTACCCCTCGACACTCGACACAATTATGCCGGCCTGTTGGAACCGCATATATACAGGCTGATCTTGAAACGCGACACACTTATGTGTGTTACTATGGCGGGTTTTAACACCTTGTGTATGGTAGTCACGATGGTCGCTATCCCGGCGGATATAAAATATATCCTACCACCAGCAAATGGTTTGATGGTAGTCAGTGAATATTAATGATTGAGAACTGGTATAGTGCAGTGTTCGTAGGGCACACCGTACGCGAAGTGTAAAACCTGCTATAGTGGTTCACGTAACCGCGTTCCGGGATCAGCCTGAGTATATCAGCTACAAACAGGCCGGCATAATTGTTTCATTTGACGAGGAATAACTTACTCCGCTTACCATCAAGTGCAGTGGAATCGCGTGTGCGCGTATAATAAAAGTTTTTTTTTATTGGCAATAAAACAGTCGGCTCCTATTACATTTGCTGTATATGGCATTTGAGTTGTAGCTCTGGGATTTTACTCTACATGTTACTCTTACTTAAAAGTAAAAGTAAATTAAGAAATTGCCTGTGTATAATTCATAGTAATTATTTGTTCATATATCATTCACTAGACAGCGAGCGTAAGTAATCCAAATCGAGACTACATGCTTAAAATAGTCTGTTTAGCCGACCCCATTTTGGAGTAAGATAAGGGTCGATGTAAGAGAATAAAAGGCAACTCTATAACACAAGCCATAAAATATAATTTTAAACTTCGTTTATTGATGAGTAAAGCTCAGTTTTGTTCGCGAAATGGGAATCAAAAGTTGTACCTCATGATTCATAGCTTAAGTACTCTGACAAACCAATATTTACTTATTCTACCCTCTTGTAGATACGAATATTTTGCTTATAATAAAAATTATAATGTTCAAGAATTTCGCAATATTTACCTGCCTATCTTTGATCATTTAGATGAGGAGTGTAAAAACCTAATTTGAACTTATGGCTTTCGAAATTAAGTTGAAATAAGTTTGACGGGCGAGGTGAGATTACTTTTGAATAATAATTATATTCAGTCTAGTCTAGATGACATAAATAGATTCGTCTTTCAGAATTTAAAGGTGAAATGTTTTGTATATCTAGATATTGAAGCAGGCCCTTTTTATGTTTGTGATATTCTCCTAATTCGCTACACTAAGCATTTTGAAAGAAATACAATATTGTTAGATCTGGGACGATTTTGATTAAAATAAAAATAACTATCATTGACTACAGATATACTTTCTCTAATATTTCACCAACCAACTGAATTATACTTGTCAATTACTTACTACCTCGGTCTGTCAAACGCTGTATTTTTATAGCATAAAGTCTACAAATACCCGCACAACATTTTTTATCTTAACAATATTTATAATCACTCTTTTACCTGTGGTAGACAAAGATGTAAAGGTACCCTATTAATATAAATAAAAGTTTCTGCATTTTTTGGATATTAGAAATAAAGCACACATTTTTAATTGCTTGGATATTTGTTCCAACAAGCCGGCATAATTGTGTCGATTACCGAGGGTCAATCATCGTCAGTCGACATTCTATTGGACCAAGTCGACACTCCACTTACCATCAGGTGCAAGATCACTGCTGTGTCCGTACAAAAAAGGTAAAGAGACGTATTAGTTCAAGATCAACATCATCATCATTGGCAATTAACATCTACGTAAGATGATTAAGTAGCGTTCGTAAAAGATGCGAAGTACGCTATACACCTACGCTGGTGACTTATCAGACCGATTCTAGCCCGATACGACCGCAGTTTTGGCAGCGGATTAGTTTAAGATCTATAAAAGATATTCCGAGCCGGAATAATTGTGTTGACTGTCGAGGGTCAATCGTCAGTCGTCATTCTATTAGACCCCACTCTTATCATCAGGAGCAGTAGGACTACTTTGACCTGCCCATATAAAAAGTCGGGTAAAGAGACGTATTGGTTTAAGGTACATGATATTTCGGTAATCTGAATGGAGCTCGTAAACCGCCAAAGATAACGCGCAGACGGTATCTGCGTTTTATATCTTACTTGATTCCCTTTGAGTTTATCAACGATTCACTTTGAATTGCTATGGGTAAAGTTTTTGTCATCTAGATATAGTATTACGCATTTTTCAGGGGTAGGTAGGGGTGGAATGCCAAAATTAAGCTAGGTAAGGTCCCATGTCATTGGGTAGGCTGTTTTCTTTTATTTATTTTGGAAAAAATGGTTTCCAACGACAATTATAACAGTAAGAGTAACAACACCATGGAAAAGTTTAAAGTGTAAGTGTATAAAATATTTAAAACTAGCTGACCCGACAGACGTTGTCCCGTCTTAACTATGAATTTGCAGCGCGCATTCTGTCAATCACTGACAGCTATTTCAAATAATTGACAGTTATATAAAATTGATATTTACGTTGTTTTCTTAAATTTTCTAAATTTCCGTGCAATTTTTTGATTTTTTTCTTTCATATGAACCTTCTCTTGACAATAACAAACACAACAAAAAAAAATGTGAAATCGGTCCAGCCGTTCACGCGTGACGGCGTGACCAAGGGAAATAGGGATCCATTTTTATACATAGATATAATATGACAACCGATTTGTTCAATCGCCATTTATAAGGTAAAACTCCTGACTTGTTTATTTCTGTTCGGTTTCGTTTTTAATATATACCTAGTGTGTGGAGTTTTTGCACGCGGCTTCGCCTGCGTGTAGGAGTTTTCAGGGATTGAAGTCCCGCTATATATTTTTTCTATAACCTTCCTAGGGTCTTAAACTATCTCCATACCTTTCATCAAATTCCGTTCAGTAGATTTTGAGAAAATCGATAACATACGGACAAAAAAGATGACTTTGTTTTATAATATGTATAGATATGGCGATAAGTTTGCCGCCATCTCATCATGGGTCGGAACACACATGACGATAAATAGGTTAGTTGCACGTCTGCCTATCCCTTCGGAGATATACGCGTGTTGGTCGAATAACAACATTAAGACTTGTAATATAAAGATTAAATTTACAAATCTGCGTTACTAAAAATATTGGATGCAAGAAAAATACGTTAGCCTTGTGATTTATTAAGGCGATGAGCTTCAATCGGAAAATTGAACGGTGTCTACGTTGCAGTCAAACGTTCCGACATTACGTCAAACGTCTAGAAGGTGAATTTCATATTTTATATCAGAAACGCTTACTAAGGAAAATTTTTCTATCTTGTAGCAGATTTGCAATGTACATTTTTGTCTATAATTTTGTTTGAATGTTCTAACATTTTATAGCAAAATGGTAATGTTTTTTGTTTGTAATTTGTTTATATTATAGTAACAATTTGTACTTTTGCTATAATTGCGGGTAGATTCTAAACAATAGCAAAAAGATAATAATTTTTGTTGGTAAAAAAAATTGCTAATTCTTAAAATTTTTAATACATTACATCAAGCCTAATTGATACCAGATAAATTAGGAACTGATGTTTCGGGACATCTGTCTCAAATTGACGTGGACAGCCCCATTCACGTGTCGTCGCATCGGATGAGATAATGTCTTGCTTTGTCATTTAAATAGTAAGAGTATGCATGTTCTCCTATTTCAAATATTACTCATGGTATTTTCTATTATATAAAATGTTTTATTATTTTTCAACAGTCAATAAATTTTATAAGAGAATTTATTGACTGTTGAAGATTTTATAATTTGATTAAGCAGTTCCTGTAATGTAGAATGTAAGTAATTGTATTTTCTAATTGTTGTTTATATAGATAATTTTTATTTTTTTGTTTTGTTTTATTTTGTCTATTTGTTTTTTTTTCTTCACTAATGTGTCTTGGTGTATTTCCACTGTAAGCTTTTGTGATACTTGTTGACAAATAAATAAATAAAGACCACTTACTTGAATTTCCGCACTTTACACAGATTAACCAAATATTTATCAAATTTACCCTTTAGACAAGAATTAAAACGATAAATCAATTCCATTAATATTTGTACATTAGTATGATATGTGAAATAACTTAGATTCTAATTCACGCTAAAGGAACAAATATTAATAAAAATGAACAGACTTTTGCCCAAATACCGTATCACAACTTCACCTACAACACCCCCACGCAAGGTCCATTCCCTTAGGATACAAAGATCTCATTTATATTTTTTACGACCGACCATCGACCGCATTGTCTGTTGGAGATGACATTCAATTTATCTTACAGTTAAATCATTTCGGATTTCTTTGAATTTATATAGACACCGAGTTGAATTGTTTTTATTGCTACAATATCTTATTAGGTAGGTAAATGTCAAAAATACAAGACAAGTTTATATGTTAACTGCTAAATGGTTTTTGATGTAACGAAATTTTGAATAACGATATGTTATTGCCTTGCTCGATTATTTTGGTGACGTAGTTGTATTGCATGTGCAGTATGACTATGGATTGCTCGGAGGTCCTGAGCTCGAATCCCGGGTCGGGCAGAGGGGTACGGGAATTTTCTGCTCAGTATTAACCCGAACTAAGGAATTTATATCATCATCATCATCATCATCATATTATGGGACGTAGGCATAAATGCGGAAAAAACTATTTTATACTTTTTTGTTTGTGGCTCGAGGAATTATTGATCCAAAATAAAATAGAAATAATACGTAGCCTATATATCAATTCATGACTTGCTCTACCTAGGCCTTATTAATAAATACAACTTATTTCCGCTCTCAAGCGCGATATCAACTGAGACGCTGTTAAACGAAGGTTGGCATCTTAAGATATTGCTATTAAATAAACCCATATGAACAATACCTCAAATGACATTTTAAGCCACAATAAGTGACAGATTTTAACCAAGAACAAGCTTTTAAATAATAACTTAAGCTTGGTTTATTAAATAGTTCAATACATTAAATATATGTCTACTTGAGATTTTACTCATATATGAGATTAATTTATTAATATGGTGCCAAATTCCATTGTAATACGTCCAGCAGTCTGCTTTTACATTTAACATCTGATTTTTACATTTATAATATTCATAAAAATGTTTTCATTAGAAGTACATATTCAAGATCTGAAAAATAGTTTTATGAAAAGCTATTTTAGAGCTTTTTTACGTCCCTATAAACCTTTTCATCTTAAGAGTTGAGTGTTTGGAGTAATAGTGTTTTATATGTTGCTATTCGATGCTGTATAATCAAGATCTATAAGATAAATAGTAGGATTTATTTTATACTTTTAGTGGGTTTTCATTTGTATAGTGTCTGCGTATCTCTATGCAAAAATATTTGCAATAGCTTAACATGAAATAAGCGTCACGTTTTTTCTCTATTGCGATTAGGTAGAGGTCAAACAGCTATATTTCGCCAGCTATGGTATTTTTTTTATTTATTTAGCAAGTCAAGAGCCTAAATTGCATTAGAAGCGGTTTACAATGTGAAATTTAAATAAAAAATCAATTTATTGATAGATATCATAGGCACGCATGACACGTATAATATGATTACAGTATAGTGCACACATTTAAGTGGAGTAGAAAATAAAATAAAATAATTTGTTTTGCTGCTCCTACCTTAGCAAGGTATATTATTTCATAGTCAGTATGGTATTTCAATATTAGTGTGGTATATAAGTGGCACCATTATTATCGTTAGATTTGTGTATATTCGTACTCCCTTATTCACAGACGTAATTTATCTAAGGACTGAGCATTGTTGTGATAACAAGTCTTTTTCTCAGTGCTGACAGCATAGCAGCTTTGACAGTGCATAGACATAGGGCCGTTATGATTGGCTAATATTGTGATACAACTTAAATCTAGTTGGCTGTCAGATAAACAAAGATGAACAAACAGCAATCCGCCAGATAAACGAAGCTAAGAAACAGACTTGTTATCATAGCAATGCTCCGTCCTTAGACAAATAACGTCTATGAATAAGGGGATTAATTTGTAATTATACTCATATTGAATGCATAATTTTAGTACTATTAATTCATTAAACTTTGTAATTATCAATCTAATTTTAACCTATTGACGAAATTTACTTTATTAATTTGTTATTATTTTGTAAGATTTCCTGAATATTACATAAAAATCTCCTTCCCTAAGGAGACAAAATTTGGCCCGGTTTTTTTTTATTGCTCTGAATGATGAGACGAGCTTGCCATTCCTCTGATGATAACAGATACGATCGCCCATAAACAGTAGAAACAACTTGAATTACAAAGTATTGTTCGGTATTCCACAGTGCTCGCCATCCTGAGACGTGAGATGTTAAGTTTTATCATGTTAAGTAGATACACTGGCTATAATTTCCTTCAAACCGACACACAACAGTGACTACACACTGCTGCTTGGCGGCAGAAATAAACGTTGTGGTGGTACCTACCCAGGCGACTCTTACATACGAGAGACTTGCCACCAGTGTTTAAAAGTTTATGAAAACTAATGTTGAATAACAAGCCACGTGTAAACTGCTGAATTGATTTCGATGTTATTTGGTATGATGTTAGACGTTTTTTGTATCATACACATCAAGAGAAACTGAACTTATATCTTATTTACTATTAAAAAAATAAAATAACTACATATCGCTTTGCCCAGTCAAGAGTACTCAGGTAAATCCGATTTACTATTAAAAAAAGAACCATTAAATCGCTTCACCCAATCAAGAGTACCGAGGTAAAAATCATAAAAAATACCGTCGAATTAATAACCTCCTTTTTTAAGTCGGTTAATAAACATACTAATATGAGTGAAACCATACAAATAAGTACAAGTTACTGCTAAACGATTCCCCGAAATCCGACCCACTATTACGCAATCGAGTTCACCCTTTCAGAGCTGATACTTTTCCAAAATCCCTTAGTCACCCTTTTACGTCCCCCATGGGTAGGGGGATACCCACCCTGTTAGTATGCATATTTCGAGGGATCTCGGGATTTGTCTAATCGATGTAGGAGTGAGTGTGTTTAGGTTGTATTCCATAAGTATGGAGAGGCTTCGTGAATTTGGCGTCATTTTTATTATTAACTAGCTGACCCGACGTTGTCCTGTCTTAACTATGTATGCACGCGATTTCTGTCAACCGCTGACAGTTATTTCAAACAATTGACAGTTATGTAAAATTTATATTTTCGTTAAGTTTTCAATTATTTTCCGCGCAATTTTTTGATTTTTTCTTTCATAAGAACCTTCTCCTGACAATAACAAACACAACAAAAAAAATAGTGAAATCGGTCCAGCCGTTCACACGTGATGACGTGACCAAGGGAAATAAGGATTCATTTTATATATATAGATAATTATTGAAAAAATGTTAATGAAGAATAAATATTTTTCCTTTGAAATTTACAGTTCAAATTATCTTTCCAGTAACTGACGGATACTCCACTATATAAAAATTGACATCTTGCTACAGATTTTTATGTCGTGTTAAAGTAGTCCGTCTGCGCGACACCTAAACTTTACTTAGTAAAGAAACAAAAAACGTGAAAAAAATATAGACTTGAGCAGTATTTTGTCATCCTCTCTATCATCGTAAGATGGATGGAGTGTTCCGATACAGCTACCAATTTATTGCGTTAATCCTTAGGACTATTGCTATTATGGATCATTTGTCAGGTGACCAGGGTTTGGGAGGGTTGTGGGATTTTTACTATTCGTAATAAAAAGTTTTTTTTTAAATTGCAAAGGATTTGAGCTCTCCTGTGTAGGTGATGTAAATAAGGCGATAACATAGCATGAAACATTTTTTTTGTTCAAATGAGTAAAGAGAAGAGCAAGCCGCTTGCCTGACGAACTGAATCTGTCAATGAATGGCTTTAATATTAGAACCCATAATCACAAATAATTGCATATCACAGCATGACACTCATAATCACAAGATTTGACATATATTTCCCAGAATATAATGGCCAAAAATGAAATTAGAAATTTGTGTATTTTTAAGATTAAAAACAGGGAAGTCCTACTCCCTACAAACGTGTGGTCACTTTACCTTAAGAAAAATATCATATTTCTGCTCTTTTTGCGGTTGGGACGAAGCCAAGTGCAATTAATGGGGGTCTGAAATGTATCGCTGGGTTCGTTATAGGGTCATTTACTTGGCTTGGGGTTTAAATTGAATTAGGAGCCACGTGGTCCCTTAAAATATTCGGTTTTTGAGTGAAATGTGGAGAAGCAATTTTCTAATTGGTTTAGGGATGAATTTCGTCTTTCTATGAATATTAATGTACTAATAATGGTATTTTTAATTGTATTTTTTTCCGAAAATACGTTGGCATAAAAAGGAACTACATTTATAGAATGATTTCCCTGCACTGGTGTTCTCCGAGTACTATGAATTGTCCTTCTTTATTTATCTATTTAAACTTTATATACAATAAATCTATGCAGGTGGACTTAATTCGTGAGGCATTTTCAGACAGTCAACCTTTGGGTGTAAGTATATAAAAAATAAATAAGACAATACATGTATTAAATAAAACAGTCTACATGAATACAGATACACTTATACTATATAATATATACTTAATATCTATATATTTAAAAATGAATCCCTATTTCCCTTGGTCACGCCATCACGCGTGAACGGGTGGACCGATTTCACATTTTTTTTTTTTTGTTGTTGTGTTTGTTATTGTCAGGAGAAGGTTCTTATGAAAGAAAAAAATAAAAAAGTTGAGCAGAACGTTAGAAAATTAAAGAAAAGTTAATTTCAGCGATTGACAGAATGCGCGCGTGCATACATAGTTAAGACAGAACAATGTCTGTCGGGTCAGCTAGTAAAATATAATCATTCCCAGAGACTTTTATATTTGTGAATCTGTTCCACTAAAAACGAGGTTTAAAGAGTGCTTACCTCCCGGTAGGCAACGACTTGACTGTGCCTCTGACATTGCAAAGTCCATGGACGGCCGATGCTGCTTACTATCAGACGGATCGCTTGCTCATTTGCCTACTAAGGCAATAAATAATATATCGTCTGAATATAGTCTTTATCTGAAAATTTAATTACAATCATCCGTCCAGTGTTTTGGATACCGGCCTGGACAAAGAGACAGACCAAATTGGGTTTTTGGTGCAAATAAAAATAAGGCTATGGAAAATCTTTATATAATAATATTAGCCCTGTATTATATATAGTCCCACTGTTGAGCACGGGCCTCCTTTACTACTGAGAGGAATCAGGCCCTAGTGCGGGTTGGTGGACTTCACACACCTTCAAAATTATTTTAGAGAACTTCTCAGGTATGCAGGTTTCCTCACGATGTCTTCCTTCACCGTTAAAGCAAGCGATAAATCACAAATTACAAACATAATTTTAGAAAACTCAGAGATATGTACGTTTAGGTTTTGAACCTTCGGACATTCGTCTCGGCAGTCCGTTCCACACCCAATTAGGCTATCGTCGTTTGTAAAAAACTCGTTTGAGAATATATTTACTTTAAAATAACAGACAGAAATATTGTCTTTTCGTGTCGACTGATTTCAATATGGCTTCGATAAGCTCGCATTAATGCACCTCAAATCCCATTATTGCGGGGAATAATCCTGAAAATGATTGAATATATTCAAATAATATTTTATAGGCTTTAATGCTGGTGACATATTTACACCTCGGTCTATTTTAAGTGTATCTTATGACTTGAATTTTAGGACGCATTTTTGGTTCAGTGGTGACGTATATTGACTGGTTCTGATTTCGATTCCCGAGTAAGGTCATAATAAATATATCCTCGAAGCTCTTCTATCCTTGAGTTAGCTCAATCACGCTCTACAGCTCTTACACTTTCACACCTCTACCCACCCTTTTAAATTTACAAGCATGATCATAATTTATGACGTAATTAACATAGCCCAACACTCTGATGAATAACTAAATCTTGTTAAATTTTAAATCAAAATCGCGCCTTCCAAAATCCACTCCATCTATAATGTAATATTTGAATCAGTCTTCAAAGACGGTTCATTAAACTTGCCGAAAACATGATCTAGATAGCTGAGTTTGTACCTAAAGTAGTAGGAAAGCGAATAAAAGTTGGGCAACTAAAATCAGACTGTGAAATATATTAAAGCAACTTTTTTATTTCAGTGTCTTCGTTTTATTAAATACGTTTAAAAAATTTATAGCATGGAATAAAATTGATCATAATTTTTTATTGAAATGTCATATGTCCAATGATATAAAAGGTAAATATGCCATTAGAACTTGCCATCTGATGCATCGAAATTGTCATAATTGGAAAAATTTAAAACAACGCGAAAATCCATACTAATATAAGGTAAATAGTTTGTTTTGTTTGTTTGAATGCGCTTATCTCTGGAATTACTAAACCGATTTTGATTTTGTTACTAATAGGAAGCTACATTACTCCTGATTACTATACACTACTTTTTATCCCGAACAAATATGTATCCCGGATTTTTTTACGCGGGTGGACGCGCAAAGAAAATCTGTTACAAATATAAGCCGTCTTCTCTTCTCAAAGAAAGTCTGTTACAAATTAATATAAGCCATCTTTTTCTTCTACTAGTTTTAATATGTCATCTCCTTCACGTGACACCTCAATGTCAAGAATGTGTATGTGTGCGTGTGAATACTTTTTTATTTGATTTTGTTTTGCATATCTATACTGTTTAATCAATCTTTGCTTCTACCCAAATATATTATGAAATGCGGAGTGATAAGTCATCGAATATTATTGAAATACGGCGGCATAGTTATAGTGCAGTACGAATGCTGAGGTCTTGGGTTCGATCCCCGGTTCAAGTAAAGTCATATCGGGTTTTTTTAGTCAGTATCAGCCCGTAGTCTTGAATTTGTGCCAGATATGGTGATAAGGTCATGTCCTATCACGTTATGGGACGGAGTGCATACGGCGGAAGGTGAATGCACCAGTTACGCCTCTGCCTACCCCTTTGGAGATAAATGGTGTGAGTATATGTATGAAATCTATACTATTATATAAAGCTGAAGAGTTAGTTTATTTGTTTGTTTGTTTGAACGCGCTAATCTCAGGAACTACCGGTCCAAACTGAAAAAATCTTTTTGCGTTGGATAGCTCTTTGTTCGTGGAGTGCTATAGGCTTTATATCATCACGCTATACCCAATAGGAGCGGAGCAATAATGGCTAATCTCAGGAACTACCGGTTTGAACTGAAAAAATCTTTTTGTGTTGGATAGCCCTTTGTTCGTGGAGTGCTATAGGCTATATATCATCACGCTATACCCAATAGGAGCGGAGCAGTAATGGCTAATCTCAGGAACTACCGGTTTAAACTGAAAAAATCTTTTTGTGTTGAATAGTCCTTTGTGTGTGGAGTGCTCAAAGTCATATATCATCACGCTATGACCAATAGGAGCGGAACAGTAATGGCTAATCTCAGGAACTACCGGTTTCAACTGAAAAATTCGCTTTGTGTTGGATAGCCCTTTATTTGTGGACCGCTATAAGCTACATGTCATCACGCTATGACCAATAGGAGCGGAGCAGTAATGGCTAATCTCAGGAACTACCGGTTTGAACTGAAAAAATCTTTTTGTGTTGGATAGCCCTTTGTTCCTGGAGTGCTATAGGCTATATATCATCACGCTATGACCAATAGGAGCGGAGCAGTAATGAAACATGTTGCAAAAACGGGGAAAATTATTAGTTTTGAGAGTTTCCGTTGCCTGCGCTGCGTAAACGGTTAAAGTTATGCAACAATGATGTATGACGGGATTGTTCCACTTAAAAAGTTCTAAAAAATATATTATAAAACAGTCCCCCGCTGCATCTGTCTATCTGAACGTGTTAAACTCAAAAACTACCCAACGTATTAAGATGAAATTTGGTATGGAGACAGTTTGAGACCCTGGGAAGAACATAGGCTCCCGGGAAACTACTACTTTTATAACGGAAAACTTTAGCCTGAAAAACTTTATAACGCGGGCGGAGCCGCGGGCAAAAGCTAGTATTATCATATGTCTTATCAACCATCTACTGTCTTTATCGAACTATGATGGGGTCCAAACACACTTTCGCGCATGTTGCAACAAATCAACTTCAATTTATGCGAATGTTAGACATTGAAGTAAAAAAAACATTCCCCCCGTGACCATAAAGGCTCGTTGAAAAAAAGTTATAATATAAAAAATCGTGATAAAATTCGTAAAATAGTTTCAATTCAATTCAACATAGATTTTAAAACTTACGTCAACCTACTCCCGGGTAAATCATAAAAATTTACAACAATTCTTTCTAAATCCAATCGTGAAAAACCATCACAAATTCCATCCGAAGAATCGACATTATCATGTATATTATCATTGACAAAAGTAATGTAAGCAAAACGCCTCAGCAATTTGCAAATAATGTAACCGAAATTGTCTTTGCAGTTAGATTCACTTTGCCTCTTGCGGGCAAAGCGATAGCGCCCAAAGCACAATTAAAAACCCATTGTAGATGGTTATTGCGTTTAATTTTACATTTACTGGTAGATAAAGCTTATATAATAATATGTTGCACTGTTGCACTGTTGGGCCCGGGCCTCTACTACTGAAAGGGATTAGACCTTAGTCCATGACGCTAACCTACTGATTGGTAGACTGCACAAACCCTCAAAATTCCTATAGAGATTTTCTCAGGTACGCAGGTTTTCTCACAATGTTTTCCTTCACCGTTAAAGCAATAATTCACAAAGAATACACAAATGATTTTTAAAAAAATCAGAGGTGTGTGCTTTTGGGTTTAAAACCTGAGGACATTCTCGTCAGTCCGTTCCACACCCAAATTAGTTATCGCTGCTTACTACAAGACGTGAAACTGCCGAATCAAGTAACTTTAATATTCACTTAAAATTCGATTATGTTTACTAATGTAGCTTGTTACTTGATTCAGAACTCTAGATTCAGGATTCTTGATTTACATTAAACTCTAAACATGACAATAGTATTCGAAGCTTCACAAGTACGTAATATGTAGTTGAGAACGTATAGTGTCATTATGAGCGTAATGAGACAAAGGACGTAGTTAATAATACTGGGCCCTTATTCTGTATGATAGTGTAAACGCGTAACGCGGCCGTGTCATGTTATCTTCGAGAAATGTGTGTGGAATGGTATTCTGTAAGCCAAATTTCTATAGTACTAAACATGATGGGTTGTGTTACGTGCTTGTTACACACTGTCAAAATAACGTGCGGGATAGAGAATAAGGCCCCTGTTTATTCCAAATTTACGTAACACAATGACATACTTACACTGTACCGCCGATATTCACAATAATATTCGGCTTAGTGTATGTAACACTACAGATAGTAGTATTTTTTTTATGAAGGCACATCACAGTGACTTCTTCTGCACCTGATGGTAAGTGGAGGGGAGTCCAATAGAATGTCAACTACTAATAGATGGTTACTCCTCAACAGTCGACACAATAACGCCGGACTGTTGACCAAATATGCACAGGCTGATCCCGGGACGCGATACTCAAGTAGGCTATTATAGCGGGTTTTAATACCTAGTATACGGTGGTCGCTATCCGGGCGGATATAAAATATATAATAATAATAATAACAGCCCTGTATTATATACTTGCCCACTGCTCAGCACGGGCCTCCTCTACTACTGAGAGGGATTAGGCCTTAGTCCACCACGCTGGCCTAGTGCGGATTGGTAGACTTCACACACCTTCGAAATTCCTATAGAGAACTTCTCAGATGTGCAGGTTTCCTCACGATGTTTTCCTTCACCGTTAAAGCGAACGATAAATTCACAAAGAATACACACATGATTTTAGAAAAATCAGAGGTGTGTGCCCTTGGGATTTGAACCTGCGGACATTCGTCTTGGCATTCCGTTCCACACCCAACTAGTCTATCGCCGCTTTTATAAGTAGACGTATTGTCTTAATAAAGGCGTACATTATTATTATGTTGGAGGCATTGTGTGACAGTGTTATCACGCGACGTACGTGAACTGCTCCAGTCGAACCGCCCTTTTAAAACTCTAGGTAATGCATGGCTTATATCTTTACTAGCATGTAAAATCATATTTATTTGCCGCACACATTAAATGCGCTCGCTACTCCAATATTGAGAGGTTAAATAAATTCACAAAGGCTTCCTAGAATACTCTCTTACAAAAAAATTACTTATATTAGATTTTATTTACGGATTTACCCGTATCAATCAGCTTGACTGATACTAATACGTTACTTTGATATATGCGAAGCTTCTTAAAATGTCAGGAGCGGGACAGTAATTTTTGAAGCTTAGGATAATAACTGATATTTGTAATATCAGCCCTGTATTATACACTTTCTTCCCACTACTGGGTCCTCTATTATTCAGAGGGATTAGGCCTTAGTCCACCACGGTAGACTAGAGCAATTAAGCAGACTTTAGATAGCTTAGAAATTCTTATAGAGAACTTTCCAGTATGATATGCATTCCTCACGATGTTTTCCTTCACCGTTAAAGCAAGCGATAATTCACAAAGAATACACAATTAAAAAAGTCAGAGGTGTGTACCTTAGGATTTGAACCTGCGGATATTCGTATCGGCAATCTTTCCGCTATCAACTAACTATCGCCACTATATATATTTTAAGCTACTTTATTCGCAAAAAGTACCTACATAGCAGAACTTTTGATTTAGAAAAGGATCTATAAATCTTTTATTAAACGCATCGTAAACTATTCCTAACACAATCAATATGAAACCTCCTTTCTAGGAATTCCGTGCAACGTTCCTCCACAATAGAACTTAAATTATTCACACAATACTAGGAATGTACGATTACACCCATAATACTTCATTCCAGGTATTTTGTAAATAATTACATATTTTCTTTGTAAAACCTTTAACTGAGTAAGTTTTTAATTTATCCATTTTAACGGGAACTGTAGCTACATTTTAATTCTACGTGATATGCAGGGTGTGAAGGAAACACTACAAAAACGAAGACAGATGCTGGTATTCTTAGGATGGCTTCAAAGAATGCTATGAATGCTGAAAAGTCTTCGAAACGTCGGCATAAAAATATAATATAAAAGACCGTGATAAAATCTGTTAAAGCAAATGATAAATTACAAAGAATACACACATAATTCTAGAAAAGTCAGAGGTGTGTACCCTTGGGATTTGAACCAGCGGACACTCGTCTCGACAGTCCGTTTTATATCCAACTAGGTTATCGCCGCTCAATCAATGGTGTTAGAGATGCTAAATTATATATTATATGTCAATATCTACTTTTTATTGCGAAATCTATCAATCATTCCAGCTTACAGAGAATGAAAAAAAAAGACAAAATATGTACCTATACTCCATACAAAACCATTAATTTCTGACTAAAATCGAATTAAACTGAAATTATACAAACTCAAAACATTTTCATACAAATATAAAATAACTTTCATTTTATTCAAACATTAAAATGAAAGTTTTCAGTATCCATTTCAAATATTTGCCGCAGACAAGCCTCATAACGTCTGTAGTCATACTAAAAAGACAGAATAATTTAGACGTGAAATATTTTATTTGACTCAAAGCTGTGATACTAAAATAGCTAGCTATACTGGTTTTTGTTGCGGGCTGGCTTGTGTTACTTGTCTGGGGATAAAAGCTTTGATACTCCTTAGTATTAGTAAAATAAAGGTTATATTCCTCATTAGAAATGTAGCCTTTTTAACCGACTTTTTTTGAAGTTGGTTCTCAATTCGAAATTAAATGATGAGACGACCTTGACATTCGCTGGATGGTAAGCGATACGAGCGCACATAAACAGTAGAAACACCATCCAACACTTTGAATTACAAAGTATTGTTTGATATTACACTGCGCTCGCCATCCTGAGAAATGAGATGTTAAGTCTTATTATGTCCAGCAGTTACACTAGCTACAATGTCCTTCAAACTGGAACATAACAGTGACTACACACTGTTGCTTGACGGCAGAAATAGACATTGCGGTGACACCTACCCAGGCGAACTCTCACATATGAGAAACCTACCACCAGTAAATGTCAGTGTCGATTATTTTAAAGATTTTTGGAAATAAAAAATATATGTAGTTGATATTATTACTTACTTGGTGGCGTAGTTGTATTGCATGGGCTATAAGACTATATCTCTGAAGTCTCGGAATCCAATTCTGGATTAGGCAAAGTTATGTTTGGATTCTTTTGCTCCCTGTCAGCTCGGTGTCGGGTATTTGTGCCGATTAAAGCGATTGACTCCTATCGTGGGACGGGACATATTTGGCGGAAAGTGGGTCCCCTGGTTGCACTTGTGCCTACCCCTTCAGAGACAAAGTCGTGATGCGTGTGTCTGGTTTTATCACTTACGCAATTTAATAGCACTTATGATAAGTAAATCAGATCGACTCATATTACAGAGTAGTCAAAATATTAAAAATTTCTTAACCATTTTGACTCACCTATTGGATTAGTCAGTTTTACTTTGAAGTATACTAAAGTAATATATTATTGATTAACCAAGACCCATTCCATTTTAACATTTGGTCTAACTCGAAATCTTGTTGATTGAATTAAGGTCTTGGAGAAGGTTTATCTGATTAAAGTGTTTACTTATTCCTACCTGTACTAAGGCCGCTTAAATTACGAGAACGATAAAAATCTTGGCATAGATACTTAAAATAGATCTAGAAATTTAGACAAATACTTTATTAAGGTATCTGAATTATTGGCGATACACCTAATTAATGATTTCATATTATACGCGAATGTTAGATATTAAAATTAAACTATTTTTCTGATTTTATCGAGGTTTTAATATTTTAGTTTTCTCCCGACGTTTCAAACTAAAACAAAAATATTAAAACAGCGATAAAATCCGAAAAATAGTTTAATTTTAATGATACACCTTTATATAAAAATCTTTTTAAAATCGTTTCATGAAAAATATAAAGAATATCTTTTGAATTCGCCACTTAATTACATATAATATAATAAATAGATTTAATAATAAAATATCTGACGAAAACTTGACGAAGTTTGCACTACACTACAAAAGTATACCAAATACATCCGGTGAGATATTTTTAGGAACCGGATTTTCTTCGAACACACTACCATAATTTCGACTTTCGACATAATTTGCGCAAAATCATTGATTATCGAACAGTACTCCATAGTTCCGATGTACCCGCTGAGTCCTGGCACTTGTGCCATCTGATTCTTTTATAATATTTATAAACGTCCCAATTTTTACGCCACCAAGGTCACGTGATTATGAAAATATAAACTTTATGCACTAAATATTACAGACTATAGGTTTGTCTATATATTTTAGTATGCTAGCTTTAATCCGAAATACAAACCCAGGATAAAAGCTTTACCTTTTCCTGGACTAAAAAGTAGCCTGTAGTACTCAGGAATAATTTTGCTGCCTATTCGTGAAAGAATTTTCAAAATCAGTTCAATACAAGTATTATTATAATAGTAAACAGCATAAATAATATCGCGGGTTAAGACACGGTTCGCGTAATATTGGGTTTTTATATTACATAACCTAACGTAGCAATGTTGTTAAATCTCTGCCTACCCCTGAAAAAGAAAAAGCCTGGATGCAATATATATGTAAAAACATGACTCTTTATACTATCGGCTGAAACTAAAGTCTACATTGTCAACGCAAAATCTAATTCACATATCAAATGTTTCCAACCAAGTATAGAATAGAGCTCGCATATAGAGTGAGTGACGTCATACATGAAGACGCTGCAAACTGAATAAAAGGTTATTGTATTTCTTGTACAAGAAGCATGCAAAACTACAATGTACGTTTATTTTTATCTTGCCACGCCAAAATGACTATTGTAGACTAGAAAATACATTATAGTTATTTTAATGCAACGAATGATTAGATGATAAAGCGCTTTACCGCATGAGTTAACACTCATCATATAACTCCTAAGGGGTAGTCAGACAGCAAAAACATACGCACTTTACGCTAGCGTGTTCCGTCCCATGATGTGATAGGGGAAAAGACTATCGCCATATCAGGCACAAATTCCAGACCCGATGCTGATAGTGAGCAGAAAAATCCACTGCCTGACCCGAGATTCGAACCCAGGACATCAGAGGAGAGTCGTACCGCGCACCCAATATGTCTATGCCATCTAAGCTGTCAACATAGCCATACCGACAAAATTGGAAACAACATCCAGAGTTTTGAATTAAAAAGCACTGCATTACTTCGCACTTTGCTCAACTAAGATATTAAATTAATTGGGTTTACAGACTACAAGTTAAAAATCTCATAATTCACAGAAGACAGAAAAGTCCTTAAAACATGAATACAACAATTCGGACGCGATGTTACTTGGTGGCAGATATAGACATTGCCTACTTAGCCTTGGGCATCTAACGGTCGTATTAATAAATCAATCTCTTGAGAAGGATCTTAAGTAATCATTTAATGTATTGAACAATTGAAACCAAGCTTAAGCTGTAATTTAAGAGCTTGATCTCAACTAAGTCGGTGTTGTTCAATAAACCAAAGATAGTTGTCAAAATCCACCATATTCTGCGACTTAAGATATCATTTGAGATGTTGTTAGTGTGTTTATGAAATATCGACAATCTTAAGATACTGACTTTGATTTAATAATTTTATAGCTTATATTGGAATTCAGAGCGAAACGGATTTCCAATAACTAATAATTAATTGATTCCTTCCTAACCGGATTTCGGCCACGTCGACCAATCGCAACGGAGACCAGCCAAGTACGCAGGAGATATTATAGTGTACAAATGTGTGCGCTATACACAGGTGTACTCTGTTCCTTTACTCTCATAGTCCGGTAAGACGGTAATCCGACATGACTGGAGAGAGATCTGTTCAGGAACAACGGCTTTACGTGCTTGCCTAGGCACGGGAGTATCACACCTCTAACTTTCTGAATCCGCGTTACGACTGTGTAGTTTTTAAGATGGAAAAACCCAGTCAATATTATTTAGGCCCGACCCGGAATTCGAACCCAGGAACTCAGCGCGGTAGTTGTGTTCGTACAACCACAACTACGCCATTCAGCCAGTCAATTTAATAACCAATACAGTCCTAAAAGACCTAGTAATTGCAATCTTAACAACTTACAACATAATGTATATCTGCACCAACGCAGTTTGACTGGTAGAGAATGCCTCTGGCATTAAGTCCGCCTTTACATTATTTGTATGAAGTGCAATAAAATTAATGTAATGTATAATATAGTGGAATTAAGTCTAGACAATAAGATATATCGTATATTGATCTATACTCTCTGTCTCGTGGATATTTGTACGAATCTTGTTAGACGAAACATCAAAGACAATGCAATCGAAGGATCTCTACATAATCAGGTTCAACATAAATGCGATATCGCACCAATAATTAAGTTATTAATCTTACTTTGATTGTTTTATCTTTATGACAGGACATAATTTATTAAAAACTGTAAATATGTTATACATTATAATCGTCAATATTAACTCTACCACTAGTTTGGAAAGCAGTTCTCACCAGAGAAGAACGGGCAAGAAACACCTAAACTGTAGATTTACTGTTTTCAAAATCAGTTTGAGATATAAACTATAGTACATAATACAAAAAACAGATAATACAATTAGTTCTTTTTTATTATTATCTATCATAATACGAACACTACTAAAATATATTATTGTTAGCAAGTAAATTGTAAAAGGTCATGTCCTACACGGTTATATTTCAAGTATGTCCTGACAATACCTTGTAATACAATACAACATATAAAATGGGAGTTGTGTTTCATACAGACTATTATATTGTTCGCCTAATATTCTTTTAAGTTGACTTTACTCTTAAGACCTTGGCAACCAAAAATCCTTTACTATAATGCCCGACGTATTGATCTATCATTAGGTGCTCTGGCTGGACATTGCTTGTCTCTTTTGATTTATTTTGGGAAAATGACCCCACCGCACCTGATGGTAAGTGGAGATGGGGCAGTAATGTCGACTGACGAGAGATGATTACCCCTCGACAGTTGATACAATTAAGCCGGCCTGATGAAAACAAATATACACTGGCTGATTCCAAGACGTGGCACACGTAGGACACTATGGCAGGTTGTAACACCGTGTGCACGGTGGTTGCTATCCGGGCGGATATAAAATATATCCTACTACCAGCAAACTCTACAATACTGAAAACAATGTCTCTAAAATAATTATCCATAAATAGATAATATACATCCTTTCGTCTTTAATACTTATAATTAATTATGAGTTTGACACTGATACAATTAGTGCTGGCTATCCGTAAGAGATTATATGCGATAAGAAGGGGCTACGCGTCGCACCTAATAAAAAAAATGTTTTACTGTTATATGTAATGCATAATAATATGTTATCTATCATAATAACGTGAGTAATAAAATTGATTAAAAGTTTAAGTCAATTTATAAGAAAATGACTATGAACTACATAGGTATATATAAGAAAAGAACTATGTAAAAGTAGTAGCACTATGTAGGAGTATTGCAGCCGATATCCATCCCAATAGAATCTATTGGAACATTTATATATTTAAAAACCACCTGTATATTGTGCCTACATTCTGCAATAAATAATTTCTATTTACATTTAATTACATTAGTCTTATTTTCTTGTGTTATGTTTTACACCGGTGCAATCATGACCCGTGTAAAAGCATGAAAGCATAAGCTGAAAATTCACAACATAGAGCTTTTAATTAACACATCCAAACACGTTTTAATTATAATTAAGCTGCTAGAATTCCTATCTTGTTCTCATTCTATTAGAGTTTAATTTAAGATAATTAAAACTACCAATTTGGAGAAATATTGTAGTTTCATTTTCCTATATTTAGGGATTTTTCAAAACTACCAATTTAGAGAAATATCGTAGTTTCATGTTATTTAAGGATTTCCATAATTCGTCTGTTAATTATAAATATTGATTTGATTATAATACTTTTATGTTACAAAAAAAATATATTATCTTATTAATAAATATTTTTTATCCACAAAACCGCATCCAAAAGAGACGTTTAATCGAATTCAACACAAGAAATAAGCAAATAAAGGAAATACGAAATTAAAATAAGTGAACCTCTTATTATAATGATTCTCAGCGGAGAACTAACAAAAAGGTGGATAATAGGGGAAGAGATAAAAGCAAAATGTGAAGGCGTAAAGAAAATAGATTTTTCCGAGCTTAAAAGCTCAAGTTGGCAGGATATTTTTTTTGATAATTTTAAACCTTTTTTAATATTTATTGACTGGACTTATTAACTTAGTAAACTATTTAAATTATTATTTTTTTTGTTAATTGATTTTATTAAAAATATTTTGGTTAATAAGTAACAAATAAAAATAGTATTGATTTTATAGCACTGTAAATTCTTTTCTAATACTGTTGTAATGAGACACATTTTTCATTAAAAAAGTTTATGATTACGTAGGCATTTCGAATTACCAAACACAGTAGGAATCATGTAAAGGCACAAAACCGCAGGTAAATTTGAATGTAAAATCGTCAATTTATTTCATCGATAAATTTAATAAATTTAATGAAGGAGTTTAAATTTTAAAAATTCAAATTAATGATGTCAATGGCATGCAATTAATGTGCATGTATATATTTTCTTTTATAATTAAACACCTAATTAATGATTATATTGTGACATTTATAAATTTTAAATTAAAGATTAAAATATAATATTTACATTGACAAAATAATATATATTCATAATAAAATAATTTTTCACATTCACTAAAAACAACGTTTCAATAATTTATTATTATTATCTCATGATAATTTTTAATTATAATTTATTGTATAAATTGATTCAAATTATTCAATTTAATCTTCGTAAACCAGCCTCCCTATATATTTTCATAATTAATTACAAAACTATAAATTATTTTTAATACATTACCTTCCAAATACACAGCACAAATTTCACAAACACATTAAAATAGCCTTCCTGTTCCCACACAACACTCACAACACTTTCACACTAAGTAACAAGTTCACAATCTACCTTAATTTTTTTGTCAAAACCACACGAGTATCTTAAAGAATTTATTCTTCACACTCCAATACGTTCGTAAACGTCACGGCGACACGAAATACGTGCGTCCCAAGCGACACCTTTCTTGCAACTAACGTACTTGTACAAACTCCAGGGCTCGTGTTTGTGTGTGTGAGTGGCAGTGTACGTGAAGCCTTTCCGAATATGAAATGTGTGTGTGCGCTGTGTAACTCCTGTCAGATTTGTTCGGTAAATGCATGTGGTGCTCGGTTTGGGTGTGTGCGTGTACAACCGGGGAAAATCACGCATGCGCGGTACACGAAAATGAATACATTTTTGAGCTGAAGCACAGATAAGTAACGCTTAAGGTAATGAAATGCATGTTCGGACTTGTGTGTATTTCTTACATGGTGATGATTTTCTCTTTTCTAAATGAAATTAATAAAATACTGACTGTATACAATATTCTAAATTATGTTGGGCACGAACGTCCTCTACTAACAAAGTTCAGGATTCAACCTACAACGCTGGCTAGGCGCGGGTTGGCAGACTTTACATACCTTCGAAATTCTTAAGTAGATTTCTTGGATTTATATAGTTGCTCATTTCTTTACCTTTAAAATGAGCGATGGACAAACAAAACTAATATTTTATCTGACTGTATGTTATCGATTTTCTCAAAATCTACTGAAAGGATTTTTATGACATTTGGTATTGAGATAGTTTAAGACCCTGTGAAGTTTATAGGCTACTTTCTATCCTAGAAAAATATATAGTGGGACTTTTATCCCGGAAAACTCCTTCACACAGGCGTATCCGCGAACAAAAGTTTATACAAACTACTTATTATTAAGATTGTGGAGACGGTAGAACTGCAAATATAAAAGCGTTTGAAAGATTTATTGTTACAACACATGCACTAATGTTAGTGCATTATGAGACTTAATATCTTACACCGTAGAGTGAAAGCACAGTTCATATCAGTGACAAATAGTTGTTTAAAATTTAAATCTCAGCCCGATAGAATGTCATAAAAAAGCGACACGAGAGTCCGTTTCTTTGATTGGTCGAGACAAGATCACGTGACTCACGCCTTATGTCTCGACCAATGATAGACAAAATAATCAGACGACACGCGCCTTCGTGTCGTGTTCGTTGTGGTATATTCCAGCCGGTTTGTGTTGCAACTGTTTAAGGAAAACTGTAGCGCTAACTAAGCGAACGGCATATATTTCTCGGCTCCTAATTAACTATTATCACTTTATTTTTAATGACTACACCACTTTATTACTCTAGTATTAGTTTACTTAGATGAAACGTGAAGTTCTAGTTTTTTGGCCCGATTAAAAAATAATCAACATTTTAAAAAAATATACATTTTTCACATCATATTTCCTCTGCATTTTATTCTCCAGTCGAGTCACTATCTGAACAGAGAATAGAAACACACCACAAGTTTCTGATTAACTTTTTGGCCCGATTAAATAGTCGGTATTTAAAAAAAATGTCTTGGGCGTTATATTTTCTCTGCATTTTACTCACTAGTATAAGCACTGTCAGAACAGAGAATACAGTCTAGTCACTGTCAGTATAAAGGCATAGAAGTAAAGCACCACAAGTTTCTGATTCATAGTTTGCATGATGGAGTATCAAGGTTAGTTTGAATCCGGGAGAGATGGAAAGTGCCCCGGGGAGCTAACATTACCGCGCCGGTATCCCGGGATAATTTGTTATTAACGTTGCATCGTCTGGTTATTACTCGGCATTCATACTTAACCCAATTACTAAAATTTTAAACACAGAGACAATATTTTTGTTAGTCTTTGGGCTTTACTAAAAAACGTATAAAATAGCTGCAGTTTTTTGATAAATGTAGAAGATTATCTGATATAAAGTAGACAAGATATAATTAAATAAAAAAAATAAAAGATGCAAAGTGATATGCTGGTGGCAGGTCTCTCATATGTGAGAGTACGCCTGGGTAGGTACCACCGTAATGTCTATTTCTGCCCAGAAGCAGTTTGTAGTTACTGTTGCGTTCCGGTTTGAAGGACATTGTAGCCAGTGTGTGTATTGGATATAATAAGACTTATCATCTCATGTCTAGGGATGGCGACCGCAGTGGAATACAAACAATACTTCGTAATTCAAATAAGTAAATACTGTTCTCAATAAATCTACTGATAGTATTCCAATCCTGTGTTATTTCTTTCATAACCCATCAGCCTTTATATAGTGGAAACGTAGACAACTTCATTATCATCAGCCGCAGGAGGTCCACTGTTGAACATGGGCTTCAGCTTAGGCAACAAATTTTCTAATCCCTGACATAGTTTGATGTAGAATATTATCTTCTTGAGAAGCAGGCCGATCTGCCTCCAAACCTCAAGGAATATTCGGAGACAAAATCCACTCGAAACTTTTGAGTGTGTATGGGCCAAGGTAAAGGTGATTCGGGGTTTGCAAACCAAAAATATATTATTCTTATCAACAATTAAAGGCAGTTATTCCTTTAAACATAGTAAGCCGTGACTAACCTTTGAAATAAAACCACTTTTCAGATTTTATCACGTTTTTTTCCTGATGTTTCGAAGACTGCAGTTCATAGGTATGTCACCTTCACGGCTGTAAATTCTTCAAATCGTTAAGAGAAACATAAAACACAACATAAATTCAATTCGCATCCTATACTGTTTCCCGATTCTACATACATGTAGTTTGTAATCACACGTTGTTCTAGTTGGAGAGGAACGAATTGCCAAGACGATGTGCGTAGATTCAAATCCAAGGTCATGTATTTCTTTTTTTGCTAAAGTGATACGTGTATTCTTTGTGAATTATCGCTTGCTTTAATGGTGAAATAAAATATTTTTCACCATTAAAGCACGCGATAATTTGCATAAGAATTTCACTACAAGAATATTGAGGGTATGTGAGGTTTACCAATACTCACTGGGCCAGCATGGTGGACTAAAACCTAATCCCTCTCAGTAACAGAAGAGGCCCGAGTCCAGCAGTGTGACAGTATATGATACAGGCCCGATGCTATTATTGTTACCACACATAATCGCTAACTCTTAACACCAACACCACTTTATAACGCCAATCCACCCATCACAAGGGCCGCTTGAATCTCCGATACCCATTGTTCATCGACACGCAGTTAAGACTTTAAAAACACTCGGAATATCACGAGCTAAGGAGATCTGAATCTGGAGTGGTCTTTGATATCGTCTAATATCGGAAATTATATAAGACTAGGTTTGCTTGCGGGTCCGCTTGCGTTACAATCACTGGATCTTCTTCTTCACTCTTATGATGAAACTTTTTGTTTTGACTGGTGGCGATACGCATAATATATTTGGTTTTATTTCTTACTAGCTTTTGCTCACGGCTTTGCCCGCGTGAATGAGTTTTCCGAGATATTTTCCCGGGATAGATTTTGAGAAATCGATCACATACAGACAGCTTTTTGGGGGTTGTTTCATAATATGTATATATAGATATATGGTTACAGCAAAATAGTCCTACTGTACCTAATGGTAAGCGAAGTGGTAGCCAGATAGAGCGTCCCCTGATGAATCCACCACCAGACAACACATTATGCCGCCGTTTTTGAAAGCTAATATAGACAGGCTGATGCCAGAATACGACATACTTATGTCTCTCTATGGCAGGTTTTACATGGTGACGGGGCGGCTACTAAAATCCTTCAGCCATCAAAAAAAAGCTCTTTAAAGTTATAAAATTTCTTGAAATTTTATTATTCTGATAAACTTATTGATAAATCAATTGTAATATTAAAGATGGTCAATTCTCAAAAACTATAGATTGTCTTGATGGCATAGTTGTATTGCGTGTGCGGTAGAATAATACTCTGAGGTTTCGGGTTCGAATCTCAGGTCAGGCAAAGTGTTATTGGTTTGCTCTATCAGCCTGAAGCGAGAATTTGAGCTCGATATGACGATAGGCTCGCATTACATCAAGGATAGAACACAGGCGAAAAGTTGGTGCTCCGGTTGCATATCTGCCTACCCCTTCGAGAATATAGGTGTAATGTGTGTTTACATTTTATACGGGAGTTTTAGTTACTAAATACTAAAACAATTATCGTTAATCTAATGTTAGACAATGTAATAAAATAATTTAATCGATGTTATCTCGGTTTTTTGACGGTCGAAGACTTCGCAGCCTTCATCTCTTCTCTTCTCTTGAAGGGGGGGAGACTGAGGTATTGATCTTCCAAAAAACAATTATAGTCGAATTGAGAACCTCCTCTTCTTTTGAAGTCGGTTAAAAACCCAAAGTTACAATGTCTCTCTACAGTTTATATAAATAATAATCCTTTATAAAAACCGAAAAATAGTTTTTATTTAAACATCGTAAAGCTTTTATTATAGTTAAACATGAAAATAATATTAATAATGTATACTTGTGTTTCAATTAGAACTACCTTCACAACTTATTTCCGGTTTGTAATTGGTCTTCTATACATTAACGTAAATAAACTATAAACTAAATTACAAAACCGGAAATACCACCGGAATTCCCCATTACTCATAAAATGGCGCGTTAAATAACTCCAGTATTACTTAAATACAATTTTTAAGTATTATACTATTAGAATAATTAAAATAGGGTTCTGTTAAATGGGGTGGATAGAGACAACAGTAACTTTGAAATAGTTACAGTTAGGCCGACATAATTGTGTCGACTGCCGCGGGGTAATCGTCTCTCGTGAGTTGACATTCTATTGGACTCCACTCCACTTACCATCAGGTGCAGTGACTTTGCCGTTTCCGGCACTTTTACTTTTACTTACTTTGACATTTGCTTGTCTGATTGACCGTATCAATGAGACTTTCCCGCCCTCACACCCACCACTACAACTCCTGTAAGGATCAGCAGTGGCATTTGACACCGAGCGGTGAAGCTCGCCGAGTCTCAGGGGACACTAGTCATTATCCTGCAACGAAATTAATCAAATAGAAAGATAGAGGAGTTGGAAATGTTAATTGTCCACAGTAATAAATAATAAAATAAAAAGCCTTTTATTTCCTACAAGTTACAGATTTCCTACTTTACATTGGTTTTCATTCTGTTTTTTTTTTATTACTAATTTATAATGTTTCAATAATATGTTTACAATTACATTACATTTCTACTTTACTTACCAACTAATCGCTTATTTCAATAACTTAAATAATAGTATAGCCTATTGTATTGACAGTATCAGTTGTAAAATTGTCTTGATATGATTATTGAGCATTATTTCTTATGTTTGTGCGAATATTAGAAATTGAAGTATTTTTTTCGGATTTCATTGCGGTTGTTTATAGTATAATAATTTACTCGCGACGTTTCGAAGACTTTGCAGCCTTCATGGTCACGGGGGACTGAGGTGTTGGTCATGCGAAAAGTAAACATTATAATATCTACCTATATTTAACGATCATACAAAAAGATTTGGGAGAAAAAGTTTATCGACCTTCCTCTGTTATATCTACAATTTAATTGCTTTAAAAGATGATTTGTCTTAGCAATTACATTTAGGATGCGGGTAGAAATAGATACAATCCATTAGACTAATTATTATCCAACCACGCGACTTACAGCCGAAATATTGTCGCTTAACTGCTCGTAGTATACGCGCACACACCCGCATATAATTTATATTCAAAGGCAAAGTTGCTAGTATACCCACTTTTACTATTACCCGACGTGACGATCGAATCCGCGACCTTAGCGAGACTGCTATCAATGCAATGCAACAATGGTATGAATATTATTGACTATGAATGAATCCTCCTAGCTGAATTTTTGGCCACAGCAACGAATCACAGCAAAGGTCAGCCAGATACGCAGGAGATATTATAGTGCATAAGTGTGTGCAATATCCAGGTGCACTCTCAGTTCGTTCACTCTAATAGTCCGGTGAGACGGCAATCCCACATTACCTCAGAGAGATCAGAGGCAGGACCAACGGTTTTACGTGCTTTCCGAGGCACGAAGGTATCACACTGTCAACTTTCTGACTCCGAGCTGCGACTGAATAATGTTTTTAAGATGGAAAAACCCACTCACATTTATTTTGGCCCGACCCGGGATTCAAACCTAGGACCTCAGCGCTGTAGTCGTATTCGTCTCTATACAATTACAACTCCGCCACCCAGGCAGTCAACTTTACACAAGGCGTAAAATCCGCCTTAGAGTCCCACATATGTGCGGCGTGTTCGTACCTAAAGCGCTCACCGAAAACTCCGGTGTATTTGTATAAGCCGGCCCTTGCCAAGGAAAAAACATAGCGTCAAGTTAAAAAAAAATAGCGTCGTGTTCCGAGATCAAACTGTGAATATCCAGTTTCAACAGGCCGGCATGTTATAGCCAATTCACATATTAAAACTCACCATAGTGGCCCACGTAAGTGCGTCGCGTTCAGGGATCAGTCTGTGTATGTCCTGTTCTAACAGGCCGGCATTATTGTGGCGAGTAGCGAGGGATAATCATCTCTCGTCAGTCACTACTGGATCCCACTCAGCTTATCAGGTGCAGTGGAGTCACTTGGCACTCGTATAAAAAAATATAATTATAAAACTCTAAGAGCCTCATGATGCGGGTTTTTCCCTTTTTGAATATTTATACAGTAATTTACGTTCCGAATGATAATTTTATTATTTCAAGCACTAATAATGTTTTATGGTGTTGCTAAAGGCAATTATATTATTTATTTACAAGATCTTTTAGTGAATGAATATTTAGTATTTCACACGGGTCTGTGAGGAATACGGAAATGTTTGGAATACCTATTTTTCCGGGATATGTTAAATTGAGGTAGTCTGTCGTTTGCTAGTCCGGCTGAAATTAAATAATTCATTTGAACCTGTAAAATTATATACATTAATTAAATTCCGTTAACATTAACCCTACCAACAGTTCGGAAAGCAGTTCTCACGGGGAAAGCTCGTATGGTTATTCAAAGAAATAAAAAAAAATAACGGGTAAGAAATTCGGCTTGCTCTTTCCTAGTTTAAAGTAATACAGTGCATGATACAGAGTAAAAGAAATGTTTTTTTTATTGTTGTTTAGAGCAGTTCATAAGTAATAAGATGTATATATACCACCGCAATGTCTACTTTCGAGCATTATGAGAACAGTGTTCAAGTTTGAAGGTCAAGCCAGTGGTATTTCTAGGCAATATCAGACTTGTCATCCGAACTTCGATCAATCCAGTTTCTATCGGAGATCTTTCGCGTATCATCACACCACCTACCTGGAAGACTACCTACCACTACATTTGCTGACTTATGGTGTCCACTCAATAACTCGATTACCCTAGCTGTTATGGCGCGTATTGGAAGAGACCCATGTCCAACAATAAGATAATATATAACTTGATGATGGTGATGAGACTTTACATTTAGCATTTCATGAAGATGAGCCCAATATCATATTATAATGTTTTGTAATTCAAAGTTCAAATGGTGTTACTGTTTACGACCAGTTGTCTTACGTTCATGGCTGCCTTGGTGACGTATTTGTATTGCGTGGGACACCATTCAGAGGCCTCCGGTTCAAATCCCTGGTCAGGTATGTGACACTGAGTTTTTTTCTCAGTATTGGCCCGGAGTCAGGAACTTTTGGATATGGCGATAGGCTCGCTTTCTAACACACCATATGATGGAACATTGGACGCTGCTCTGATTGTTCCTCTACCTACCCATTTGGTGATGAAGGTGTGGTTATATTTCGCTTACCATTAACGAGCAGACCGCTAGTCGCATTACGATTTGAATAGCTCCACATATAAAAATATTCCCTATTCCAATGGAAATATTGCTTCAAAAAGTTCATTACAACGAAAAGGTAGGCTCGGACCCACCGGACAATAGCCGACAACGAATCACAAAATAGCGCTATTTGTAAATAATCAACACATTTCTATTCGGAATGCGGCTCGGCCCCGGGGAGTCGGCAGAGAGCTACGAATATAGGATGTGGTATTTTTAAGTAAGAAACAAGATATTGATCATTGAAGTATATTTTATAGACACGAACGTCCATATAAACTATTTATTTAAAATCTGAACCGAAACGGCAACAACACCTCACTGTTTATAACCTATTTATTCTCTTGAACAGCAAATAATTTTAATTATTTGAGTAATATTTTTTATTCAAACCCAGGTTTACATTTAGACTCGAATTCTTATATCATGAGCGCCACCCCATTCACAACTACAAGCTGTCAATATTGACCATACTAAAGTCAGTTTAAATGGATTGCAGTTCAATTCAGTTGAACACAGTGAATGTTCGGAACGCCAAATCTAGTTTGTAGTACATATTATATTGGTAATATTGATAGGCCCAGAAGTAGGCATTGAGTTTTGTTAAGGCGATACCTCAAGGTCCATTTTCATACATTTTGTTTCACCTTTAATCTGGGTAACTTCTGGCCTTTAAAATTTAATATGACGAAATTTTAAAGGCAGAAATATCCATGATTATTAATTATTTTTACGTTTTTTCTTTCAACTGCGAGAACTAATCACTAACTAGACGTGAATTTAAATTCTTTACTTGCCAATACTTGTTTAGTTACCCAGATTAAAGGTGAAACAAAATGTATGAAAATGGACCTTGAGGTATCGCCTTAACCAAATAAATTAGTTCACAAGTATTAAACAGTTAATGTAGATAGTACTCTTTTTATTACCTTTTATTTGGGAGCATAGATTAGAGTGTGACATCTTAATTGGGTCGGATATACATTTATGTGACAAGTAATATTTATCCAGAAGTTGTGATGCAGGCCCTAAGTAGATTTTAAGTATAATAATGTAAAAATAAATAAATCCCATCATGGCATAGTCATATTGTTTATACAACTGTTTTGCTTTCTGGGATCAATCCAATATGATATTAAGTGGAAGCTTGAAGTCTGAAATTATGTTTGATTAACATCAATAGCCCCATTTCACATAGGTGTGACACTTCTGCTTACCTCTGAGAATATAGCGTGATGCTCCATGCAAGTCTTTTCCTTACAAATTATAGGTTCCTTTACCTTTGCCTAGTATCAGTGAATTACAAATCAATGCGCTATTACACTCATTAAACCTTTAATAAATCGCGTAAAATGTCAAGTTTATGTCCAATAAGGGACACTTTACCTGCCCCCGGGATACCGGGAATTGGTATCGAAAATATTCACGGTTAATGAGAATTCCGGAAATTTATTGTTGAATATTAAAATTTTGAGAAACAGTTTGCGATATTTCTGCCGCTACTTTGGGAAACATTGTCATATTAATTATAAATAAATATTTTAAATACATGCTATTAAACGAAAATGTAAACGTTTAAGTAATTCTATTTGTTGTACGTACAATTACTTCAAAACTTTATTCGCTAGAACAAAATCTCGTGGTTACATGACAAAACAATGATGTTATAGATTATTATTTAGTATTTACTAAGGCCACAATGGAATGTGTTCTCTAATGATTAATTATGTTATACGAATGTTAGATATCGTAATAAAACTAGTTTTCGGATTTTTGTATTTTTTTTCCCGACGTTTCGAGGAGTTTGCAGCCTACATAGTTACGGGGCAGACTAAGATGTTAGTCATCCGCAAAGTCAAAGTTACAATATCTACCTACATTTTACAATTGTATCATTTTTACGGTCCAATTTATGCATAGAGTTCTAAATTCGGGCACAGTTTTCTAAATTCGCGTGTCATTTGGGTTCTGAATTAATAAAATATATCTAGTTTTAGTGTATAACTAGTTTTATCTCGCGGCTTCACCCACATGGATGAGTTATTCCGAGAAAATATCCTACAATATTTGCCCAGGATAAAAAGTAGCTTGTGTCCTAGAGTTTCAAAATATATACATACCAACTTTCATCGAAATCCGTTCAGTAGTTTTCGAATTTATCGCGTTCAGTTCGTTCTTTGTAAATTATCGCTTGCTTCAACATTGAACGAAAACATCATCAGAAAACCTGCATACCTGAGAAGTTCTCTATCGGAATTTCGAAGGTGTGTGAAGTCTACCCATGCGCACTAGGCCAGCGTGGTGGGCTAAGGCCTAATCCCTCTCAGTAGGAGAAGAGGCCCGTGCCCAACAGTGGTACAGTATATAATACAGGGCTGTGATTATTATTATATTATAGACAGACGCGACAGGGTCTTTGTTTTATAATACATATGGATTAAATCTACCAGAAATAAAATGCCGCATCCAAATATAACTCATTCATACGGATATTGTAGGTGCGTGATAACAACTTGTTATATAACATAATTATAACAAAAGCCCCGACTAATAAACCGGGATACATAGTTTTGACTGGATTTTATTCCCTAGCGTGAACGCGACGAAATTAATTTGGGATTTTAATTTTATTGGATGTAATGAGGGTATTATTTAACCTAGGCCTTTAGTCTGACGCTGCAGTGTAGATAGTGCGTTAAACCACTAGGTTTAGGTTTCAAATTCGATTGTTGTCTGGGTAAGTGATATTGCATTCTTCTGCATTTGATCGTCTGAATTTGAGCCTAGTCAAAGGCAAAAGGCTTGATAGACGACACCTATTATAAATGACTTAAAAATATATGGATGTGGTAAAATTATTTTTTCTTTGTTGTGGCTCGGCAAGGTTGCTTCACTGCACCTGATGTTAAGCGAAGTGAAGCTCAAAGAAAGTGCCGACCGGCCAAAGATACAAGCATCTCTGGACGGTCGACATAGGCGTGGCAGCATAATTGCTTTTTCATGTTCCATTTGAAGGACCTCAAGTTATAGGAAGTAGGGAACACGTATGCTGGCAAACCATTCCACAGCCTGATGGCATATGATATATATTTAACTTTATAATATTAATATCAGCCCTGTATTATATACTGTCCCACCGCTGGGCACAGACCTCTACTGCTGAGAGGGATTAGGTCTTGTAATCCACCAGGCCTAACGCGGATTGGTAGACTTCACACACCCTCAAATTTCCTATAGAGAATTTCTCAGGTATGCAGGTTTCTTCACAATGTTTTCCTTCACCGTTAAAGCAAACGATAATTCACAAAGAATACAATCATATTTTTTTTAGAAAAGCCAGAGTTGTGTGCCCTTGGGCTTTGAACCTGCGGACAATCGTCTCGACAGTCTGTTCCAAACCCAACTAGATTATCGCCGCTTGATATGATTGAGATATTCAACTTTGTTATATCTTATTAGGTTAATTAATGATATGGGTATAATTGATAGACAGCAAGGCAGACCAACTGACAAAGGTCGTAGGAAGTCGCAGAATGTACACGTATAGATTTGTACTAGTACTATAGATGCGATGATTTTGATGGTTGTTACTTAATCATTCCAGAACGGCTGAACTTATCTGAATTAAATTTGACTTGGAGATAGATTGGAATAGTGCATAGGCTTCTTTTTATCTCGGAAGAATGTATGACGGAACTTTTATCCTCGAAAAACTATATACCACGGACGGAGCTGCGAGCAAAAGTAGGATTTAATTTTCTCCTGTACTCCATAAAAATTTATATCCAAAAATATCTGCAAATAAAACAAAACACATTTTTTTGGGGATTTGAACCCGCTACCAATCATTTCACGGCCGATTCATCGCACGGAAGCTGTCCGGGAAATATGTGAACTTTTGAAACTCAAATGCGAATGCTTGATTAACTTTTTATTCGGGCACATCTGTGAAACAGATTCTGATTGAACGACAAATCCAATTTTTGGGCGTAGAAGATTGAATTTCGAGATTGGCTGGTCGATTTACTGGCTCTGTTTAGTCGGTCTTGAATTTGTTTCCCGGTTAGTAATCTGGACATTCGATTACTAGATTGGGAACACGGTGAGATAATTTAAGCCTTTTATAGCAGTAACCTCAACTCCCACCTTGGTAATGAAAAAAATTGAATCTGTAATTTTACTTATGTAGCCTTTCCGTTCATCGGATATAGGCTTTTTAATATTACTGAAATAAAGTCGAATTCTGTTAAGAACGTTTTGGATGTTCGCTAGAAGACAACGCAAATACACAGGTGCACTCTGTTCCTTCTCTTTCATAGTTCGGTGAGACGACAATTCGACATGACTGGAGAGAGATCAGGCGCAGGACCAACGGCTTTACGTGCTTTCCGAGGCACGGGGGTATCACACCACCAACTTCCTGACTCCGAGCTGCGACTGAGTAATTTTTAAGATGGAAAAACCCAGTCACTTTTATTTTGGTTCGACCCGGGACAGATCACAACAAATACAAACGACTTTGTATCGTTATGTAACACAGGGCCGATATTTTTAATATATTTTTTATCCTTGAAAAATACGGCATATCCGCAAACAACACCTAGCCTTAAATATAATAAGTTAAACCATTCTTTGATCATATCTGTTATAATCAATATCATAGTAAGTTATATGAATAATAATATTTATTCTAAGAACCATCAGAATTTCGTCTGGGAAGAGAAAGTTTATATAAATATTGATGAGAAATCCTTCTGCTTTGTACTATTAACTATACAAGGCTTGTATTAACAATCCTACTGCTGAATACGATTCTCTTCTAGTATTGAGAGGGTTAAGACCTTAGTCTACCATGCTGGTCTAGCGTAGGCAGACTTAACATGCGTTCGAAATGTTTGATATCCCACTGCGCTCGCCATCCTGAGACATGAGATGTTCAGTCTCATTATGTCCAGTAGTTACATTAGCTACAATGTCCTTCAAACCAGAACACAAGAGTAAGTACACACTACTGCTTGGCGGCAGAAATAGACATTGCGCTGGTACCTACCCAGGCGGAGTCGAATATGAGGGATCTACCACAAGTAAACAGTCTAGTCAGTCTACTACAGCCTTAGCAAAATAGACATATACTTTTCCAATAATTTCATAGCTAAGATATTAATTAAATAGATTATAATAGTTATCTAAACCTTTCAAAAGCAGATTAAACCTCTCCAGTCGTTCTAAGAAAAACTATGAACCAAATATAAAATTTCCGAACGATTGAACGCAACGCGAAGTTAGTTCATAATAGAATATTCGCACAACCTGAGCCGTTCAGTCTATGTATCTTCATCTCGAATATTGAAATTGAGCAGGTTCGAGAAGATATAAATGAAGTGAGTGTACTTGATCAAATTAATCATCTCCAAAAAGGGCTATCCAAGAAAAGTATGAATGTAGAAGAGACGAAAGAGGAGTTTCAAAAATGTAGCATGAACGCTTTTGCTGATGGTAGGATATATTATATATCTGCCCGGATAGCAACCACCGTATACAAGGTGTTAAAACCCACCATAGTGAATCACGTAAGTAAGTCGCGTTCTGGGATCAGTGTATATCCGGTTCCAACAAGCCTGCATAATTGTCTCGACTGTGGAGGGGTGGGTAATCATCTCTCGTCAGTCGACATTGGACTCCACTTACCATCAGGTATAGTGGGGGTCATTTTACCGTCCCTACATAAAAAAAATGTGGCACTCAATACTGTCTGCCTACCCCTATAGAATAAGGGCGTGAGTGTCTATGTATGAGTAGGTATACTTGTAACAGTGCTCGCTTGATGGGCCATTTCTAGAATATTGTCTTACTGAGCATTTATCCAGGTTATAGTTTTAATCTATAGCTTTGTCTAGCCATTGGCTAAATTTCATTCAAATCTGTTCTGAGGTTTCTGTGTTTATTTTTAACACTTTGACACTTTTTCATAAGCTTCTGCATTTGTAATATCGTCTTCTAGTGCCTAGTGGGAGAGCCCACTAGTGAAGATTGGCAGTCAGCTCAGCTCATACCTTCCTTTGTCATTTGCAAGGCGAAATACTTCTACAGCGCTTGTAATCCCCTTCCACTCGCGGATGTCGAGTATTTCGGTTATCCTTTTGCCCGCTACTTACCCCATCAATATGAGTTGAAGGACTTTATGGTATCTAACGAATATTAAAATTATAAATGCAATGTTTGGATGTTTGTACGTAGTAAACTCAATAACTGCTGAACAAATTTGGATGAAATTTGGCACACGGATACATCATGTCCTGGATTAATATAGGCTACTGTTTAATGTATATTTATGTTCGGCAATTGTTGCCACAGAGTTCTGGAAAATTGGTTTGTTATAGAGGTATATTACCCTTCCTTTCGCTCGAAGTAGTGTTTCGTAAAACAAAATGCATTAACATAACCTCTATTCTAAAGAGTGTAGATTGATTATCTATACTTATAATAAATCTGTAGAGAGGTCAATTCTGTACATGAAATATATTTCCAAAATAACTATCAGGGGGTGATTAGGTATCGATACTGATGCCAAAAATGCAATTAGTAAAATTTTTGTCTGTCTGTCTGTCTGTCTGTATAACCGTTATAGAAACAAAAACTACTCGACGGATTTTAACGAAACTTGGTACAATTATTTTTCATACTCCTGAGCTGGTTATAGTATACTTTTCATCACGCTATAATTAATAGGAGCAGAGCAGTGAAGGGAAATGTTGGGAAAACGGGAGAAGTTACTCAATTTTTTAAGCTTCAAATCATGTATGACGGAAATGTTCTCCTTAAAATTATGTAAAAAATATCCCACGACAGCATATGTCTATCTTTTATGGTTGACTCACAATAACACGTGTAACTCCCGATAGTTTAGCAGTTCGAAGCTTTCTCATTATATTTGTCTACTCTTACATTTATAACACTCTCAGTCATCCCTAATTAAAAAAGTTAACATTATTAAATATTCCATAAAAAAGAATCATAGAAATCGGTATAGAAACACTAAAGTTATACATGAAATACGCTAATAATAAGCCATCACGCGTGAATACTGAATCATGCTATATGCTTCCTTCGATTTCACCAGGATTCCATCATCAGACCCTGACCGGACAATTGGACCACCTGCATACCACCATACATTAAAAAAACATCCCGACAAATTGAGCACCTCCTCCATTTTTGAAGTCCGATATCCACGCGGGCGAGGCTGCGGGCGGAAGCTAGTAATTAAAAAAGAACATTTCAATAAAACGGTTTACTCATATGTTGGAGGCCGCCTGGGTATGTACCATCGCAGTGTCTATTTCTGCCGCCAAGCAGTAGACTGCGATCATTGTTGTGTTCCAGTTTGAAGAATTACATTGTACATTGTAGCCAGTGTAACTACTGGATATAATAAGACTTAACATCTCATGTCTTAGAACGGCGAGCGCAGTGGAATACCAAACAATACTCTGTAATACAAGATTTTCGATGGTCTTTCTACTGTTCATGGGCGGTCGTATCGCTTGCCATCAGGTGAATAGGAATCTCGTCTTGTCATTGACAGCAAAACAAATAATGACTACCTTATACCATCAAACAAACAATATGTCTCAGTCTTCATAACATTCCAGATTGATACTTCAAAGAATATTGTGATACAAATAAAAGCCCATTCTTACACAGTAGATAGCTAATATACGTTGCGAGTTCTCCTTTTACAAACACAAGTAAAACACGATCAGAATGCGCTGGGGATAATTGAAAGGCATTAAACAGTACGCATGGTTAAATGGTTAAGGGAATTACAGTGGTCAGAGCTTCTGTCGCGACGCTGTAAGGGCGTTTTTCCAATGATGCCGACTCGAAAAATGAGACGTTGCCTATGTACTACAATCTTTGAAGCTAATGGAAAACAAAAAAAAGTATGCAAAAGAAATATCCTAGCGGTAATTTACGTGGTCAAAAAGAACGAATACATAGGAAATAAATTTAGGTAGACTAAAGAAACTTTTTCAACGTGTCTAAGGTCTCTTAGGTTTTAGTACGTAGATCTCTCGTACGCGAGGCTCCGGCTGTGTAGATACGACAATGTCTATTTCTGTTATGACATTGTAGAAACACTATGTTGTTCTGAAGGATAACCAGTGTAATTACTGACCATTATTGAACTTATCATCTACTGACTCAAGGTGACAAACGCACTGCAATTTCAATTAAAGTGGCAATTCAAAGTTCAATTGGTTTGGTACCATTAAGAGCTGAAAGGGATGGTTGTTAAGTCATTATTTTCTTAAACAATCTATAGCTCACACTATTTTAAAGCAGTTAAATCATCATTTATCCAATTGTATACGGAATCGTCGTCTCGTCATTCAACTCGCTTATAATGTCTTAAAAGACTAGACTCTTAGTGGATGTCATATAATGCTTGTGTTTGATCTAAAAACCAATGCGTCAGTCATGTGATGGTCTTTCGGCCAATCCCAATAAAACAACACGGAGTCGTGCCTTTTTAATCACATTCTAAACATATTGAGACAAGATTCTCCGCCACACATTATTTTAACAGTTCATAACAAGCACGTTACACACATTGATTTTATGAGAATTGAAATTGGCGTACATAATACCATACCCCTAGTGGCGAAGGATCGATATGACCCAAATCCCAGCTTCCCTTTTTTTAAATTATGTAAAATCTAATTATCATTGGAAAGATTTGTAAACCACATTTATGCACATTAGTAGTAACGATATTTTGTGTTGGGTTTTCTTTCCGAAAATGTCTCCTTCGCCACTGCATCCCACACTAATTTCTAGAAGATAATATAATACGGCCGCGTTTCACTGTCAAAGAGAAAAACGCCCCTAATTTCGGTCCGACACATTCAGCGGCAGTGGAAAACCACCATAGTCGCATATAGACCGAGACGTTTAAATTGTGCGGTTGATCTAATAGCCATTCGGTCGATTACGTTAGAATTAGATGTTACAATTTTAAGTTTGAGATTATCATTACAGACGCTGTAGTTTTGTTTGCAGAATAATATTAGAAAGTTCTAGAAATGTGTCTAATATTTATATGAAATAAAGAAATCATTTAAAGACTATTTTATTCTATCTTGTTACAAAAATAATCATTTACGGTATTAAACGTTAGAATTTAATGCAGTTAAGAAATTATAATAATTCATTATATTACATCAGCCCTGTATTATATACGGTCCCACTACTGGGCACGGGCATTCTTTACTACTGAGAGGCACTAGGCCTTAGTTCACCACGCTGGCCTAAGGCGGATTGGTAGACTTCACATACTCTCAAAATTCCTATAGAGAACTTCTCAGGTATGCAGGTTTCCTCGCGATGTTTTCCTTCAGGGTTAAAGCAAGCGATAACTCACAAAAAATAAGATAGTTGGATGGAGTTCTTTCGATTTGAAGCTGCGGACATTCATCTCGGCAGTCTGTTCAACAACCAACTAATTATGAGATTCTTTAAATATAATTACTATAATTTATTATTAGATATATATTTGTTTATTACCCTTCAATAACTTATTTGATGACATTATAAGTGATATATAATACGTATGCGAAAGTTGAAGGTTCAACTTTGTTCCTTTTTCTCTCTATGTATTCAGATTAAAGGACATTAAAATCTAATTATTGGTCATTAGATTTAAAATCGAATGTCTCAATTACGATGTATTATGGGGCAGATGTAATTAAAATTACTAGGTGTCTCAAACCTAGCCATTAAAATAGCACTTACTTTATCAGTTGCCAAATAATAATAATACAGCCCTGTATTATATACTGCCCACTGCTAAAGTCTACTGAGAGAGTTTAAGCCTTAGTCTACGAACTGGCCTAGTACAAAATTCAGTGCACTTTTTGGTATGCAAATAGAGAGGAGTGCCACTACTCTAGTTTACAGATTATAAACATTCTAGATTTTGTAACAACTTTTGTGCTCCACGGATAAACCCCACCAAAGTTTATAGACCACTTTGCTGTACCAACATATCAGTATTAGGGTTCTCCCAATTTTCGCCAATCGTTAAACCCTATTCCAAAGCTTTAAGAGTTATTTTGACGCGGTCAGTGCTTTGTGAAATTTCGTTAACTTTTGTTTTTACACAGCTTAGTAAGGACGCGTTTGAAATAACTTCCGATGTATTAAAATATTGGTTATTTTAATTATTTTTCGCTCGAGTATCGCTTATCTTTAATGTATTTAGGAAAACATTTTGCGAGGCCTTAACGATATTTTGATATTGATATTGGCGGAAAATTTGCAAGTAGTATATTGGGAGGTTATTTGATCTAGTAATTCTTTCTTAGCTTTGATATAGGAATATGCTCTTTATTAAAAAACCTTTAATTCGTTATAGAATAAAACAGTTCCAACAGGCCGGCATAATTTTATTGACTGTCCAGGGTTAATCATCTCTCATCAGTCGACATCAGACCACACTCCACTTACCATCAGGTGTAGTTTGGTCACTTGTTGTGCCCCTATAATAACAGAGCGAAACCAATTTATATCTATTAATATAGCCCTAAGTGACAAACGCATCACTCATATTGCAATTCATAGTATTGCTAGGCAACAATAGCCCTTAAATACACCATTTTAAGAAACTTGAGAATCCCATTACTATAATTTAATGTCCCGTACACGCACGTGGCTTATAATATACGTAAGGTTTATGAGGGGTGGCTGGCTGCCGTGGTCGGCGAGGCGGCTCGGTTTGAAATGATTCGACTGGGAGCGACAAATGCAGATTTAGTACGTTTCAAAGAAGATTTGTATGATTATTTGGAATATGAATTCTTCTATATAGTTTTTTTTTTTATTTATTAACATATATTACACACCTCTGACATTTCTAAAATCATGTGTGTATTCTTTGTGAATTTATCGTTCGCTTTAACGGTGAAGGAAAACATCGTGAGGAAACCTGTACACCTGAGAAGTTCTCTATAGGAATTTCGAAGGTGTGTGAAGTCTACCAATCCGCACTAGACCAGCGTGGTGGACTAAGGCCTAATCCCTCTCAGTAGTAGAGGAGGCCCGTGCTTAGCAATGGGCAATTATATAATACAGGGCTGATATTATTATTATTATATATTATAACACCGTAACAGTTAACATTAATGCGATGTTATACAGACTTAATCTTAATAATTAGTTTCAATACATCTATGAGCTATTTCTGTGAATTCCCGCAGGCATATAAATATATCTAAGCTCTGGGATATAATATTAAGCAATCGTATGGCCCGTGACGCAGGCGCAAACCTCAGTACATTTGTTCGTGGTGTTTAAAGGCGGAACAGTGGTAGGTGGCGCCGAGTGTTGACGCGGTCGCTCGGCACGCACAGCTGCAAGTTAAGGGGATAGTAGTAATAAGGTATTAAAGCTAGGTTGTCAGTATTGAGGTGTTAGTTATTTGTCGCTATATATCAGATATCAAATTTGAAATGATAGGTGTCAGAAGTCAGACGGCCCTGCCGCTAACATGAAAGTTAGTTAAAATTTTTCGCGTTATCGCCCGTGTGAAAAATCTTTCTCGCTACTAAAGTCCCTAAAACGCAGTACGACTCCAACGCCATCTATTTAAACAAAATAAAAATGTCTATTATTTTTCATAGGAGCAAATTATCGGGATACAAAGTAGCATATTTGTTAATCTATGATATAACCTATCTGTGTGCCAAATTTTATGCAAATCCGTTTAGTGGGGTCTGCATTTACTTCTAACAAACATCCAAACAGTTCCACTAACTTTCGCAATTATAATATTAATAAGATAAACAATGAATTATATGGAAAATTTCCATGGGTGTGATTCGATGCATATTGAGTTCATCTATCGACCTATTGAGATTGTGTGAAGTCTACCAATCCTCACTAGGCCAGCATGATGGACTAGGGTCTAATCCTCTTCAATAGAGGAAGTCCGTGCCCAACAGTGGGACAGTATATAATACAGAACTGATATTATATACCGACCTGCTTAGTCCGTTAATACACTGTAACTTTAATATCTACACGCTGTTTGGGGACGAATTACGTATCAAATAGCGGAACCTTCCCCCCGCACCTTAGGTGAGACGCTATTTCTACCCCTAGTCGAAAAAATAAATATAAAATCTCCATTCATTTGAAAAAAATCTACACGCTAGCAAACAGACCACACCCTTACGCGCCCACATCAAGTTATTAAAGCATGTACTTGTGTTACGTATTTTGCAGAGATTACGTTTTTATGGAAAATAAATTTTATGTTACAAACTATTAGTTAGGAATATTGGCTATGACGAGTATTTACTTCTAAAGCCTATAAGCGCAGCGATAAGACTGTTAAGCAATTGCTATACGAAGTTTCGTATTTTAACATAAAGAGTATTGTTGTGAATATAATTAGCATTATGAGATATAATATATTTTTTTAATATTTTCACGGCAAGGTAACCACACCTGATAGTAAGCGAAGGGTTCTAATAAATAATCGACTTATGAAAGATGATTACCGCTTGTCAGTGCCGGCCTTTTGGAATCTAATATACACAGGCTGATCCCGGAACGCGACACTTACTAGATCTTTTTATTTTAATCAATTCAGTTCAGTTCCTAACTATATGTTATATTTCAGCATTACGCATTTTTTATACTTCAAATCTCTATGGTCGAGTTCCTACTCTTTAAGGAAAATCCAGATAAATCTAAAATCAAATATATACCGTATTATTAACAACACAGATACTATATCTCAACTAAAAGAACAGTAATTGATAGCCCTGAGACGTTCTATTCAATCGCGACACAGTCTTGGACATCTATCAAGAAGTTATAAATGAGCGCCGCACAATAGAAACTAAAGGAGCAAACATCGGAATTAAGTTCTTAAAGATAACGATTTCTTATGTTTACGCGAATGTTAGACATTTAAATTAAACTGCTTTTCGGATTCTATCGCGGTTTTTTATATTTTAGTTTTCTCCCGACGTTTCGAAGACTTTGAAGCCTTCATGGTCACGGGGGGGGACACTTGAAGACCGGCTGCCAGTCTTCAAGACACTGTGACCTGATGCTGCGTAGATCGGACCACCAACAGCTAAAATTTTAAAAAGTTGTATAATTGTAAAATGTAGGTAGATATTGTAACTTTGACTTTGCGGATGAACAACACCTCAGTCCCCCCCGTGACCATGAAGGCTGCAAAGTCTTCGAAACGTCGAGAGAAAACTAAAATGTAAAAAACCGCGATAGAAACCAAAAAGTAGTTTAATTTAAGTTCTTAAGGATTTGATTCATAGATGTATGGAATTTTTTGATATTACGTTAATAAATGAAACCACATGTCTTCCATCTGTGACCATTATGCCAAAAATTATGCATGAAAATTTTCACCAAAAATCCAGGATTTATTTTTCTTATTTCTTTTTTTATTTTGTAGTTAAGTGCGAATATAGGGTGTGCGTGAGTGTATTTCTGAAAGCGTGATGTTGCCGCTGCGACGAATTCTCTCTTAGAGCAGTAGTAGTGGCGTTAGGGCGCGTAAAATGAAAACTACTTTTATGAATTTTTATTTTGTTAGAAACGTACACTTTTTTATTTTACATCTTAGTTTTCAATAACCTATTGTAAAGTGTTACTTTCAGGAAGATAAGTATGCCCTTCCATTTAGTAAGGCAATGCCAAAATGATCTACTTGCATACATTCAGGCCTTTCTCATTTCAGGGGTTAGCGGAGGTGACCACACATTTCGTCAATCAGGTCTCGCCTAATAGGGGGCGGGTCTATTGGCGAATGCCAAGGTGGTGAATACCTAGCACATTTCAATACATAGGGCTAATACTGAGTCGAAAAACCCAATATCACTTTGACCCTTGGTTAATGATAATGACATTGGTTTTCCCTGAGACTCGTCGAGCTTCACTGCTCCATGTCATAAAATGCCACTGCCGATCTTGCCTTACAGGAGTTGTAGTGGTAGGTGTGAGGGCGGGAAAGTCTCTGACCCTTGGTTAGCACTCTTGACCTCAGTACCGTCTCAGTACCACTTACCTTCCCCAGGCCTTCATGCTGGCCTAGGCACACAGTTCAAAGTCCATTTCTCTTGGTTGCACTCACATTGACCTAAAAGGGACCGCGATCATTTCCCCCCGCTTTTCCTAAGAAGTTCATGTCCATCCCCCATTAATTTTTTCCCCTAATTTGTTCCCCTCTCTCCACTGGGATCCTGCAGTCGCAAAGCCTCTAAATTTCTCCTAGAGTTGATTGCAGGGACCAGGAAAAAAAAGTTAAGTTAAACGAATTACAGTTCATAAGAAATTCTGGATCATCCATTAACTGTGAATAAGGAAAACCCGTATAAATGAGATCCGATTCAATATTAGGAGTGATATCGGATTGCGTGATAAATATTGTATGTAACCTTCAAATCAGGTAGACGAATATCGGTCCGATAAAAATCGGAATACGATGAATATCGGATGCATTTTTTTTTATATGGGGACGATAAAGTAATCCCATTGAACCTGATGGTAAGTGGAGTGGGGTCCAGTAAAATGTCGACTGACGAGAGATGATTACCCCTGTTGGAGCCGGATATACTCAGGCTGATTCCGGAACGCGACACATTTGCGTGGGCTACTATGGTTTTACCACCTTGTGTATGGTGGTCGCTATTCGTAACGTATATCGTAACGTCCATAATACTACTATGGTTAAAATTGTTTCCTTTTTGATAAATATAGATTATTAGATTGGAGAATAACGTCACTTAATAGCAAGCTGTTGCTATTCTTCTTTAAAATTTATTGATCCTCTACCAATACCACCCATTTGAAAAACGGTAAACGAAGTCAAATTTGCATAGCCTAACTAATGAAAACACATACTTATCTTCTTGAAAATAAGTTATTCGGACCGTACATATAAAGTCAAAAAGTGTAAGTGAGGAACAAAAAATATGAATGAAAAATAATTAAAATTTACAAGCTCTAATTCCACTACTACTGTACTAAAAATATTTGTCACTATGATATAATCATACGTCTAGTCAGTAATACAAGCACGAACCCCTTATACTAAACTACAAATTGATAAAAAAATCTGAAAATTAAAACTAACACTTTTGATAGAAATATGTTAGGGGCCGTTCAAGTATTACATAACGCAATTTGGGGGGTAGGGAGGGGTCTTGCAAAACGCTATGATACGTTACAGGCGCAGGAGGGTTCGTACAATGCGTTACGTAACATTGGATTTTTTATTTAAAAATATTACAAAGGTATTTTAGCGATTTTCCGGTACTTTGCGACAAAAATTGTAATTTTAGAGCTACATAACTTTTTGATGGCGTACAGGAAAACGTTACGACGCGTTACTTGTTCGACCTAGAATGTTAGCAGGGGTAAATAAAACTATATGGTTTTATTTCTTAACGCAAGACAAAATAACCCTTCATAACACTATGCCGTTTCAATCAAAATATCATTTCCCTGTCGGTTAGGGAGCAGACAGAAATAAACAACAGACCCCAGACCGCTGCATTTGCCAGCCGCAGACGATACCAATTGCGGCTCAATTACATGCAATTGAATAAATCGACTGTTGTCTAGCGCTCGTGTGGTCCTAGGTTCAGGACTTAGTAACGCGCCATTTTATTTGAAGGGTAGGCAGAGGTATCGAACATTTTCCTAGATATGGTATGTCTTTACTAATAGAATGTGATGAAAACAATTTTAAGCGAATACGGTATTAACTACATACCTATATGTAGGTATGTTATACATAAGTTCGCGCTACATCCACGAAAGGTAGGCAGGAGCACACTCACCCTTCGCCGAGCTTTTATCCGCTCGAATAGCGACAACTGCACAGGTGTTAAACGCGCCATACTGGCCCACGTTAATGTGTCACGTTCTGGAACAGCTAGTATATATCCGGTTAGGCCGGCATAATTGTGTCGACTGCTGAGGGGTAATCATCTCTCGTCAAACGACATTATATTGAACCCCACTCCACTTACCATCAGTTGCCGTAGGGTCATTTTTGAGTGCACGTATAAAAAAACAGGAATCTGGAATTTGTATCAAATCTACCACATAGACACAATAAACTGGATTTTTTTTATTTGAAAATGACAGTATGTTAAAATACAAGTAAAGTTGTAAGCGAAAACTAGTATTCAAACTAAATAATCATATTTATTTAAAATACCCTATTCAAGATAACCAAAAGTCAGAAGCGGTCGACTTGGCGCAGAGCCAAGCGTTTGAAACAATGTGCTTGCTAGGCAAACTTCCGAAGACTTCGTGTATACTTGGACCGTGTTCTGCAGGAGTGATCCAACTGGTCAAAATATTGACTATCGATCGTTTTCAATAGACTATCCCAATCTTAATTTTCGCTAATATCAAGAACAACTTTACCAATTTTTTAAATTGTTTTATTGCAATAGACTATCCCGGAATAACTGCAAAAAGGGCATTGATGGACAGGTGTACAACAAAATGATTCGATTCATTGAGTTCCTTGTTTCTTTGGGTTCCTTTCGAAGTACGGAACCCTAAAAATCGAATGCGTTCTTAGAACAAAAAGTAATAAGAATTAAATTGTCTCTATTGCGTGAATACCCGTTATTTTCAATTGATTGGCATCAATATTTTATCTCTGACTAGATTTAAGGTTAGCTAATAATTTATTTATTTTTTAAATATCATTGAGGTTAGCTCACTTCTGCATAACGACAACTTGAACTTTTGATTGATTATATTTACTAAGCTTTAAGGAAATCATTTAAAAAGTGGGTAAACAGTAAGTTAGTATGTCTCTCGCATGGGTCACTCTGTTTATTTACTCATTGACTATTAGCCGTCACGCAGCAGTCTGCAAATGCTATTTTAGGGTTTGAACGGCATTTTAGTTACTATAATTCCTGGGCATTATGTTAACATTAAAATTCTAAAATAAAAGTCTCTGGAGATTATTATATTTTATATTAAGTATATATTTTATGCCCTTAGAATTGCGAAACTTAAGTGGCAGTGGGCAGGACACATTGCTCGTAGAACTGATGGCCGTTGGGACGGAAAAGTTCTGGAGTGGCTACCACGAACCGGGAGACGCAGCGTAGGCCTCCCACGAGATGGACCGACCTGGTGAGGGTCGCCGGAGTCCGATGGATGAGGGCGGCCACAACCGGTCCCTGTGACGCTCAATGCGGGAGGCCTATGTCCAGCAATGAACGATTCCCGGCTGAAATGATGACATATTTTATACTATAAGTATATCTGTATTTATGTAGAATGTATGTTTTATATATGTATTGTCTTACTCATGTTTTTATACTTACACCCACACTGTCTCATCTATGCAAAGGTTGACTGTTAGAAAATGCCTCAGGCATTAAGTCAACCTATAAACATCTACTGTATATAAAGTTATACACACACATCATCACGCATTTATCCCCGCAGGGGTATGCAGAGGCGCAACCAGGGCACCCACTTTTCGCCAAATGTGTTCCGTCCCATGATGTTATAGGGGGCGAGCCTGTCGCCATATCGGGCGCAAAATCAAGACTCCGGGCTGATACTGAGCAGAAAAACCCAAATATTACTTTGCCTGACCCGGGATTCGAACTCAGGACTTCAGAGCGCTGTCGTACCGCGCATGCAGTACTACGCTTCTGAGGCAATCTCATAAAGTTTAAATAAATAAATAGATTCTCAAGATCACGAGCTCAGTGGAGTGCCACGCAGTGCATTATACTTCAAAGGCCTGGTGGTTGATAATGATGGGCGGTGTCGCTTACCACCAGACGAGCAACTTGCTCGTTTTATCATTCATAACAAAAAAGTTATGCATATTTAAATCAACCAAAATTGGCTTCTCAATTACTCGGTATAATTTCAAAGAAATGTGTGTGTAGGAAAAGCGAAGTAATATTTGTACTGCAAAGTAAATTATAATTTTTATCTTATCAAATATTAAATTATTCAAGGAGTACTAGCATTTGCTCGTGGTTCTGTCTACTACAATTTCACGGAATACGTTTCACTCTATTTTTCCAATTAAAATGTCGTTTATTAATCTATTCATATTACAAAGTCAACTATCGCGTCTGTTTGAATGCGGTAAACTCAAAAACTATGCAACAGTTTTCAATAAAATTTAATATGAAAATATTGTGTTCCTTAAGGACATAGGCTACCTGGAAAAAAATACTGCAAGATTTACATATTCTAAATTAAAGTCTCGCCACGTCTGTTTTTGGGAGGTAAACTCAAAAACTACTTAATGGATATTAATGAAATTTCATAGTAAGATATTGTGAGACCCTAATGGATATAGGCTACCTAGAAAAAATTACTGTGGAATTTACATATTCTAAATTAAAGTCTCCCCACGTCTGTCTTTGAGCGGTAAACTCAAAAACTACTTAATGGATATCAATGCAATTTGATATTAAAATATCGTGAGACCTTGAAGGATATAGGCTACTTGGAAAAATATATTACGGGACTTTTATCCCGGAAAAACATTCACGCGGGCGAAGCAACAATATATTTATGTGTGCAAAGCAACAAGCAAAAGCTAGTTCAATATATTTATATAATTATGATTTCTTATGTTTAGAAAAATGTTAAACATCGAAATAAAACTAGGCGTTGGACTTTATCGCGATTTTTTATATAATTTTCACTCGATGTTTCGAAGACTGCGGCCTTCATGGTCTCGGAGCGGACTGAGGTGTTGGTCATCCACAAAATTAAAGTTCCAATATCTACCTCCATTTTATAATCATAATTTTGAAATACTAAAACAATAGCAAAATCCATATAAAACCTTGAACTACAAAGAATTGCATGACACTGCACTGCGTTTGTCATCCTAAGACAAGTTGTTAAGTCTCATAATGCCCAGTAATTACCCAGGCTAAGATCCTTTCGGTCGCCCGAAGGTCTCCATCAAGCCGGGGCGGCTCCTCGCTGGGCCGGATGGCAACGGTTACCCCAACGTAACCGCTCAGTCACCCCCCAAAAAGGCTGGGCTATAACAATAGGAGTCGTTCTGGGCAAAACTGGTCTAATATCCTTTAAACAGGAACACACAGGTTATGCACACTACTGCTTGGCGGTAGAAATCGACATAGCATATCCACTCAAACAGCCAGTTGCATACGAGAAAGCTACCACCAGTAAAAACACCATGTTCAATAATATTTCTGGCCATTGCTACAAAGTATTGATAATAATATCAGCCCCGTATTATATACTGTCCCACTGTTGGGCACGGGCCTCCTCCACTACTGAGAGGGATTAGTCCACCACGCTGGCCTAGTGCGGATTGGTAGACTTCACATACCCTCGAAAATTCCTAATAGAGACTTTCTCAGGTATGCAAGTTTCCTCACGATGTTTTCCTTCACCGTTGAAGCAAGCGATAATTCACAAAGAATACACACATATTTTTTTAGAAAAGTCAGAGCTGTGTGCCCTTGGGATTTGAACCTGCGGACTTTCGTCTCGGCAGTCCGTTCCACAACCAACTAAGCTATCTACTAAGCGCACTAAGTATTGATAATTTTATGCTAAATAATTGTTTACATATTTGCCTTAAGACAATGTGGGTTGCGTTTTGTATCAAAACACGAAAGGTCCTAAAACAATGCATTGTGTTTACATTAAACACAGGTGTGAGTAAAGTTTCAGAATTGTTCTCAGTAAATATTGTGTTACACGCCCAAGTATGTGAACAGGTTCTTGGAAGTTCCCAGTGGAGTTTTTAACTGGAATATATACCCACATGCCTAACTGCCAATTCCAAAAAGGATTCCAAATTTAATTTTCAATCCGATTCTAGGAATAAACCAATCAAAACAAGTCATTTGTTCGCATGTCAAAAACTTTGTTTTGATTGGTTCATTTTCGTGGTAGATAAAAAGACTTGGAATCGTTTATTGACAACGGTGGATAGTTTATATCAAAGAGCATTACAGTACTACTGTTTATGTGCCTGAGATCAAAAGCAGCCTAAGATTTATGTCAAAATATTTATATTTTATTTATCTATCTCTATATATATTATAAACCAAAGTCCCCAAAAGCTGTCTGTTTGTAAGTGACCGATTTTCTCAAAATCTACAGAACGGATCTTTGTATCGTTTTTACTAAAAGATAGTGCAATTCTTGAGGTATTGGTACATTACGGTTTTATGTAAATTGATTGAAATATAACAATTACTGTTGAAGAGGTTGCGTGGTTGTAAATAATAACTTTATGACACAATGATTTCCTCGCGGGCATACCGCGGAAAAATCTAGTTCATTATAAAACAGTCACCAATCATTAGAATACTTTTTGTACATAAAGCAAATACTAATAAAATAATTAAAGTAACATTAGTTTAAGGCGGTCACAATATTTGTAAAACATGAGCAATTCAATTTTATAATAACTTAAATACAATCATATATAGTAAATGAAAACTAAAATGATAATATTGGAACGCAATTCTTAGAAATAGGTAAAGGACATCGTCGACTTATTTTATTTAATTACACTTTATTGAGCACCAGAGAAAAAAATCATAGAACAAGAAAAGGGAAAAAAGGACAAATGGCACAAAACAAATGTGCCATTTGGAAACTTGTTAGATGAAAATTTACTTTAACTGTTAAATCAGTACATTTCTTAATCATATGCCAAATTCGGACGTAAAGCGGGGCTAACAAATATCCAAACTTTAATTTTATTGTTACTAATGGTGGCCAGTAGCCTCAGGGACAAACAAAAACTGCAGATTTACGGAGCACAAGGACGTACATTTATTACGTATAACAATTAGCCACATACTAAATGGTCTCGGACACGATCGATGCAGCGCCAGCGCATACTTACATACTTATACTTATGTGACACGGAACATATATACACATATATACGCGGTACAATAAATACACCTATAGCTAGGCACACTCTCGCAACTTCGTATATTATCAACAACTAATAACATTAGTAAAAGGTTGGCTGTGCTTCTTCCTTTTTTATAAAAATATAATTAAATCATCCATAGCGTACGTTAAAATAAAACTATTTTACGGATTTTATCACGGTTTTTTATATTGGGCTGAGGTGTTGGTCAACCACAAAGTCAAAGTTGCAATATCTACCTACAAAGTCTTCGAAACGTCGGGAGAAAATGTTAACATAAAATCCCTGATAAAATCCGTAAATTAGTTTTGTAATAATGTCTAACATTCGCGTTAACATAAGAAATGTGAAAGAAATCAGAATTTGTTTAGATTCTAGAGGATTATTCCACATTTGGCAACTGATTTGTATTTATATTTATATAGATACTAGTTGACCCGACAGACCTTGTCCTGTATTAATTATAAATTCGCTGCCCACATTATATCAATCGCTGACAGTTATTTCAAAGCACTGACAGTTACGTAAAATTAATATTGTCGTTAACTTTAAGTTTTCTTAATTTTCTAAATTTCCGCGCATTTTTTTAATGTTTTCTTTCATAAGAACCTTCTCCTGACAATAACAAAAACACAACAAAAAAAATAGTGAAGTCGGTCCAGCCGTTCACACGTGATGTGACCAAGGGAAATAGGGATTCATTTTTATACATATAAATAGGTCACATATATATTAAATTCGACGGACAGCATTATTTACTAATACTAAATACAAAACTCGTCTCTCAACCTACATAATTCCATTCCACACGGGTACCCATCGCTTCCTACGAAAGACAAAAATAAACCCAGATCGCTTCGATCCGCGATCGGGGCAACTTTTAATGGCCGTATTTAATACGAGTTTGATTATTTGTTCGGAATCGATTGTGAAAATTATACGAAAATTCTGGGATTGACCGGACACACGGGCTTGGAAAATGTGGAGTAAACAAGCTAGTGGGTTGCCTGATGGAGTGATCTCGTCCAACATACACCTGGAATGTCAGAAGTATCATTGTATGAGATTGTACAGTGGCGCATCTTAAAGGGACTCGAGGTGAATTGATTTAATAGGGCTCTTCCAAACGTGAAAAATCTATATTTACATTATATTGTTTTTGTCCGGCGACCTTTTCTTAATTGTGACTCAAACACTGTTAATTTCACAAGATTTTGGGACAGTGTGAAGCAGAAGGCCCGTGGCACTTTGCACATCATGCCATTCTATAGTTACGTCACATATATGTGGCCTTTATTTATGAATTTTGCAATAAGTTCCGAATGCTATAAATAGATATTATTTTTGTATAATTCGAAAAGTATGGTTAAAAAATAAGGAAGATTGTTCTTATTGGGAGTTAAAAAAGATATGATATTAATATATTTAAAAAGGTAATTCTACGGTATCATAATAATATATTGGGGCGACATTATCCTAGTTGGATAATGGGAATGAAAAGGACTGCCGAGACAGACAGGTTCAAAACTCAAGGCATACATTGCATACTATATGAATTTGCGTGTGTATTTTAGGCAAATATGATAAGTTTTAACGGTGAAGAAAAACATCCTGACCTGGGACCATGGGACCTACATATCAGAGAATTCTATATAAAAATTACAAAGCTATTGTGGTAGCATATATTTTTTATCCGCCCGGATATCGACCACCGTACACAAGATGTTAAAATCCGCCATAGTATGTCGCGTTCCGGGACCAACCTGTGTATATCCGTTTCCAACAGGCCGGCAAAACTGTGTCCCACTATGGCGGGTTTTAACATCTTGTGTACGTCGCTAGCCAAGCAGATATAAAATATATCCTAGCACCATTTACCGTTTTCGCATTTCAATATTAATAACTAATAATATGATTGTATACCTCTTATCAGTAAATACACACATCGCGCATGCTCGTATGTTTCAAAACAAAAAGGGATTTACGAAAGCGTCTGGGGTCCCAGCATCCATTAATTTAACACCTCAATTAACTGATTCGATTTATTGAATAACTTCTGACGCAAGGTCCTTATTCGTGATCCTTTGGGATCTCATGAGAATATGTATGGTTGTTATTGCTTCATTAACTTCCATTTATAATTTGTCGCATGTACGTTTCAAATACATTCTTGTGTGAAATGTTTATTTGGAAAACATTTAAACATATTTTTGTTTAGTAAAAGGTATTTTGTAATACTTTGAATGATAGCTTGCCATTCGCCTGATGGCAAGCGATACGAGCGCCCATAAACAGTAGATACACCATCCAACACGTTGAATTACAAAGTATTGTTTGGTATTCCAGTGCGCTCGACATACGGAGACATGAAATGTTAAGTCTCATTATGTCCAGTAGTTACACTGGTTACTTTTGTGTTGATAAGACCGATATGGCGATAGCCTCTTCCCACATAGGACGGCATACATATCAAAAAAGCGGTGTTCTGGTTTCACCTCTACCTAGCCCTTCTGAAATAAGGCATATGGGTTTTTTACTTTAGCTGTTACTTTTACTTTTATACGTGAAGACACTAATATTACCGACATCCAATTCTACTTGTTTTTTTTTTATCGTAGCTCGGCAGTGTGTTCACTGCACCTGTTGTTAAGCAAAGTGAAACCCAAAGAAATTGTCAACTTGCAAAAGATACAAGCATCACACAGTTACATCCACGCACGCACACACACAAACTTATACTTTTTTGTAAATGTAAATCTTATACAAAATGTATCTTATTGTTATTTTAATATGTATTGTATACTTAGAATTTAATTAATCGATTCTACACGGGCTGTGACCTGAATAAGTTTAAAATTCTATCTGTCACTCAAGATACAAGATTTTGCTTAGTTTAAGAGACAGCTCAACATATTTGATTAAGCCTTAAGAATTAGCTTTGAATATTTATGTTTTATCTCTTTTATTGTAGTGGCGAGTAAATAAATAAATAAGTTATACCGGCCTGCATAATTGTTTCATCACGCCTCGCTTGAAGGATCCCAAGATATAGAAAGGAGGAAACCCTACTTAAGTACTTATTTATATAAAGTGACAAACTAATAAAGATTAAGGTAACAAAACAAAAAGTACTAACTCAATATGTCACCTAAAACTAATTAAGGTGGAACAAACGCGTACCAAAATTAATGACAACATTGTCATAGTCCAAACGTACAAAGTTTAATAAGAAACATTAATTAAAATTCTGTACTCGAAAACAAATTTCAAAATGGCGAAATTAAAACCCGAGCGCTTGATTTATAACTTTGTAAGTTGTAAATAAGCGGAATAGGCATTTAGTTATTGTTGGAGACGCTGTTGATGCTATATAACGCCGTAAAATATTATTAACTAGCTGTTGCTCGCAGCTTTGCCTTCGTAAAAACCTTTTTTGGCTACAAAAGTCCCAAATATCGACCATTGCGCCATCTTTACGGCGCCAGCGACAAATAAGAAAACCGGATTAAAATAATATTTTCTACGGGAGCTAATTACTAGGATAAAAAGTTAACTGGGACATGATTTATTCGTCTGGAAAATTTTATCTAAATTCGGTAAGCAGCTTCCACATTATTTCTGCAATCCAGACCATAGCTTCTGTTGATAGAACACATTATCTTGTAATCCTATAGTGGCCCACGAACTATCGCTCAAAATTCTTCCACGAATAGGAAGCTACGTCATATCTTAGTATTAAAGATTACTTTTAATCGCGAAAACGGACATTAGCAGACGGATTCGCGTGCACAAGCTAGCATATCATATATTGCGTGGATCAACAAAAATCATTATTTTCACTCATTCCATTACCAAAATCTCCACCGAGCAATAACATGAATAAATATATTTCTTACCAACATTCTACCATCCCTCGCCATATTTTATTTCTTCCCGGATGTGATACTTTCGTTTACTGTACCGAATAAATAACAATGAATATATGGCACATATATTTTATACAGATATATCTTCGTGAAAATGGTTTGGAATTTGCAAGTTTGTTCATATTTCCTGATAACATTTCACGCTGAGAATATTTAAATATATTTCGGATGGTTTGTATAAAAGTCTTTAAAATTAACCTTTAAAATCAGTTCTCTGTTAAATGTAAACTCTCTAAGATACGTTTAGATCATATTTTTAAATTCATGTTAACTTCAAAAACTTCGCCTAAATTACTCCGAATTCTACATGAAAAAATATATTTTGGAAATCGAACAATCAAATGTCGAAACGTTTGAATTTAGAATGTTTTATTTAAAGTTTGAAATTGAAATTGTCAGCAGAATCTCACACTGTGCAGGTTTATTTCATATGTAATGGCCAGTATAATAAAAAAGTAAATTTGTCATACTTTTAACCATTTTAATTTTCGAATGGAACGATGCTCCACCTCACTTAAGCTCCGAGAAGGAAGTATTTCCCACAAATCAAACAAATTATCCCGAATTACAAAATTATATAAACATTATTACAATAAAAATCAGCGTAATCCATTTAAAATGTTCCAGACAATTTGGAAATATTGACATAATCTTTGGTTTATTGACAGAAAAGAAAGGGAACGTCTCAAATTTTCCAAATAAACGGTAGAATTAATGTGCCCTCTGCATTAGTATCGAACCCTTTCAAAGAAATGAAAGGGGGAACAATAAGAAAATTGAATTGAAATTAAAAACGGCCGCGAGCGTTACGTTAAATGTATGGTTCTGTACATTCTTTATTTTTATATGTTAACCCTTTAATAATTATTTATTTGTCGATTTAGTTTTTCGTTCTCCGTAGTCCTTTCCTCCTTGAGGGTTAATAAAAAGTGCAGAACCTGTTTTAAATTTATGTCTTTCGGATGATTTACTAACTGCACCACTTTATTGTGTAGAAAATGCTTTTATTGTTTGTATGACGAGACGAGCTTGTTGTTCGCCTAATAGTGAGCAATACGACCGGTCATAAACAGTAGAAACATCATCCAACACCTTGACTAACAAACTATTGTTTGGTATTCCACAACGCTCGCCATCCTGAGACTTGAGATGTTAAGTCTTATTATGTCCAGTAGTTACCACAGGCTACAATATTCTTTTTGTCTTCTTCTGCTTGGCGGTTGAAAGAGACATTGCGGTGATACCTACCCAGGCGGACGGTCACATGAGAGACCTACCACCAGTATACCGCTCTTACCCAACAAAAGCTTTTCGCATCAAAGGTTTTTCATCCCAGAATAGTACAAACCGTCCCCTATTTTAGTTCCTGAAATCCGTTCAGAGTAAAACTGCTGCGTGGACTTTTCCCATTCGCTTCACGAGTCGGACCATTGTGGGACCGTTTCATTACACCGCCACGTTGATTGGAAGAAGATTTATATCTTCGATTACTTTAAGTTGTCAAAAAATTCTCGATCAATTTTAATATGCCTGCGTATACGATTGTATTGGTGGCGTAGTTGTATTGCGACGGGTACTACACTCTGACGTCGATTCGAATCTGGGGATAGGCAAATTAATATACAAATACAAAAACATTTATTCGCACAACACCATGACACATTCAATTTATAAAACAAAATAACGACACAAAATATCGAGTTTTTCTGTTTATAAGTATGGAATTTGTGCCGATATCGTAATATGACCACTTATCGTCAGTCGACGCAATTAATTATGCCGGCTTATTTGCATCCGGATATACCCAGTCTGATATCACAGCCACACTTATGTGTGCTACGATGGCGGGATTCACACCTTGTGAACTGTCATTATCTAGGTGAATACACACAACTATCAGCACCATTCAAGGCATCAAAATCAATTAAAGTACAAAATACTTATTAATTATTTAAAATACACTCACAAAGAGCAAGGTTCAAAAGACATCAAACGTCAAAATCAAATTAATAACCTCTCCAATTGAGTCAAAGGAAATGCCATCGTTGGTAAACATCCTCATAATTATCTATTTAAGGCCTGTGTGAGATTAAACGACCGGTCAGTTTAGGACCGGCTGACAGATCGAGATTAGCTAAATCCGGGCTTTGTTATTAAAAACCGTGAAGTGTACGCATACGTACTTTGGCGTGTTTTTAGGACATGTTTTTTTCAGGAACAAATATTTTATACTTTATTGTAAACCAGAGACAAAAATAATAGTACTAAATAAATAATTAACGGTGAAGGAAAACATCGTGAGGAAACCTGTACATCTGAGAAGTTCTCTATAGGAATTTCGAAGGTGTGTGAAGTCTACCAATCCGCACTAGGCCAGCGTGGTGGACTAAGGCCTAATCCCTTTCAGCAGTAGAGGAGGCCCGTGCTCAGCAGTGGGCAAGTATATAATACAGGGCTGATATTATTATTATTATATACGAAATAAGAGAAAAAAGTACAAATGTAAAATTATATTAATAGTAGTATTGTATGTAGTATTGGATAGCAAATAATCTCTGTTATACTCTAACATTTTGAATACTAGAAGAGTTACGAATCCTGCCGTTTTTTAAGGAAGAGAAACAGCAATTGTACTAGAGGCAATATAAATTTTACTCGCCATACAACACACAATGTCAATCTCTCACTCCACGTTAGTTTTCTGGTAGATATTAGACCTATCCAGTGAAAACCCACCTACGATATAGTACAGTAGAGTAACTATGCCTTACTCTTATAACAATTTTACCGACGAAAATACTGACACGCAAAAAAGATCCTTTGTTATTAATCTTCATAACTAATTTTATAAACTAAATTAATTTATAACTAAATACCAGTGAATACGCAATCAATAGAAAAATAGGGGTATTTTGCTACCCTACGGGATAGAATTTTAAAAGTGTAGGGATAGATATCTATTAAAAAAAGAATTATCAAAATTGGTCCACTTTATAAAAAGTTAGGGTTGGTTTAACATAATAAAATATATGCGTGTCAAATTTAGACACTCCTCAATTTTTTTCGTCAATTAAAAACATAAAATACTAGATGGCAAAGATCAGGATGGCCCTACAACTTTCTATAGTTCGAAAGTCAACTATATCGTTAGAAAATGTTTATAGTGAACCTCTACAATTACTTTCAAACTGCATTCGTACAATATAACAAAAATAAAACAAACAAACTAGTGTATTCTAAATATAAAATGTTTTACATTTATGATTTTCTTTTTTAGTGTAGGTTTGCGGCCAGTTGTTATCAAAGGTTTTGAAATTCTATGCAAAAAAGCATAAACTCTTTGCTGTGCATTTTTTATAAAGATGTTTTTTATAAAAAAAAAGTTACTGTTAATTAGAACTAAAAACAATATTTAACGAAATATAACATAAATAAGCAATAGAATGGAATTATAATTAAAAACTCATCTAAGATTTATTTGGCTTAATATATCACAACGTGTAGGTAGTCTTCAATAAAAAAAGGAACCGAAATGTTTTATTTCTTATAATAAATATCTGTTTATATAATATATATATATTTAGTTATTCTAGGCACATGTTCCAATCTATAACAATAGAAAAATATTATTACGAATATATTACTTAACACCTAGAAAGAGCAATTAATGTAGCGTGGGTTTGCTGAATTCATTCTCATCTAATGATATAATATGGGTACACTCTAATGGCATATAAATACACTTGCAATCAACACCTACATATTTACATTACTACAACTAAGACAACCTAATTGAAACTAAGATAATTTTTTTTCGAAATCGGAACACAATATAAAATTGCAATTTTTTTATACCAGTGTCCCTAGGGTTGATTTTTCAATAATCAGATAAATTTTATCCATTAAAAATATATATTATCATTTTTAATTACTTTTAGTTGCACTATATCCTACGAATAAAGAACTTATAAAAAAATTGACGTAAATTAAAAAAATAATGTTCCATTTTCAAAACATTCTGAATTAAAACTGAGTTCCATTTTCGAATTCAGAAGCCGATATCAAAATTGTCGGTTGCCGATCCCGGAGCGGCTAGACGGGAAGTAATCAAGGACTGTCGTCTCTGACGCGTCCCTTCGGCTACTGAGATGGGTGCATAATATACGATCCGACATTAGCATATCTCAGATCTGAGTTTTTTATGTTCGTCGATTTGAGTTATACAAATTTTGTTGGGTTTTCGATCGATTTAATGATTTGTTTGTGTTTCTTGGCAGTGACAGCACATTTATCATATGACATAATATTCGTTTTGTGATCACTACATAGTATAAAACAAAGTCGCTTTCTCTGTCCCTATGTGTGCTTAAATCTACAGAACTACACAACGGCTATTGATGCGGTTTTTTTTAATAGATAGAGTGATTCAAGAGGAAGGTTTATATGTATAATAACATCCATTAAATAGTCAGCATTGCACCCGTGCGAAGCCGGGGCGGGTCGCTATAATATATAAAACAAAGATAGTACTGTGTTATCATACATATCATGCTATCATACTTCTTACTAAAGACTTCTAAGATTATATAGAGTGGACATTGGGAAGATTGTCATACAAAATATTGCGCTCATGCGATGGTTACACAATCTACCGTGAAATAGTAAAACACAAATGTAAAATACTTCATATTTTTTACCATATCATGATTTGCACGTTTTTATAATAATAATATCAGCCCTGTATTATATACTTGCCCACTGCTGAGCACGGGCCTCCTCTACTTCTGAGAGGGATTAGGCCTTAGTCCACCACGCTGGCCTAGTGCGGATTGGTAGACTTCACACACCCTCGAAATTCCTATAGAGAACTTCTCAGGTATGCAGGTTTCCGTACGATGTTTTCCTTCACCGTTAAAGCAAGCGATAATTCACAAAGAATACACACATCATTTATTAGAAAAATCATAGGTGTGTGCCCTTGGGATTTGAACCTGCGGACATTCGTCTCGGCAGTCCGTTCCACAACCAACTACGCTATCGCCGCTTCACGTTTTTAATAAATACAAATATTGCAAATATTCTGTAAATATGTTTTATTGTATTAATATCTTTGTAGGACAATTTTTAATTAGACTAATGCATACTGTATCTCCTTAGAATTAAAGATACACAAGGTTTGTTTATTTATGTTACTTGTACCCAATGAACCATTTATATATTATGTGTGATCTTTTTTGAAGATCTTGAATAAATAAATAAATAAATAAATATCTAAGAACACTGTGACATCTTGTTACACGGCGATGTGAAATAAGACAACGACTTATTACCAATTGGTAAATACTTTTGGAGCATAAATATGGGCCTGATATCCGATCTATAGCCAACTATACTGTTTACTGTCTTTGCCTCTTGCAAATGCGAATAACATTTAGCACAAAATTGTAATAAAAATAAATTAATATATAGCCCATAACCATTACGCTTGATGGACATATCATTTACCAATATCGGCATCAACTTGGAGCGACGCTAGAATGAAATATATAATAGATAGAGACTTTCCCGCATCACATCCACCACTACAACTCCTGTAAGCCAGGATCAGCAGTGGCACGCATTTTATGACACCGAGCAGTGAAACTCGGCGAGTCTCAGGGAACACTAATTTGTCATTATCCCGCAACGAAATTAATCAAATAGAAGATAGGGAGGAGTTGGAAATATTAATTGTCCACTTCCCTCCATAGCAGTGCGGGTGACAAAATCATGATCTAAGGAGGCATTATAACCTCAACGATAGGGACATCTACAACTAGATAAGCTAGTTATAAAGCACCACGAATAAAATTAAATGAAAGTGTCCTATCACATGAGCTGTTAGATTTGATTACAATAGGCATGGCAAAAACGCCGGAAAGCACGGAAATTCCGTCTCGTCTCAACAAGGTCCGTGTAGTATACAACCCCAGATGTTATTTGCATACTGTTTAACATGATGTTGCGCTCTTCATGCCAGAGACCACACTCCCAAAGTACGCGATGAGCAAATTGCTCAACTTCGTAACCAGGTGTAGAGCATGCACGCAGGAGAATCAACCAGCCTAAATGAGAACAGTTCTTATTTAGGCTGGTTGTTATATAATACTAGCTTTTTCCCGCGGCTCCGCCCGCGTTATAAAGTTTTTCAGGCTTAAGTTTTCCGTTATAAAAGTAGTAGTTTCCCGGGAGCCTATGTTTTTCCCAGGGTCTCAAACTGTCTCCATACCAAATTGCATCTTAATACGTTGGGTAGTTTTTGAGTTTAACACGTTCAGGCAGACAAATGCAGCGGGGGACTTTGTTTTATAATATATTTTTTAGAACTTTTTAAGTGGAAAAATCCCGTCATACATCATTCATTCATCATTGTTGCATAAAATTAACCGTTTACGTAGCGCAGGCAACGGAAGCTCTCAAAACTAATAATTTTCCCCGTTTTTGCAACATGTTTCATTACTGCTCCGCTCCTATTGGTCATAGCGTGATGATATATAACTTTGAGCACTCCACAAACAAAGGACTATTCAACACAAAAATAATTTTTCAGTTCGAATCGGTAGTTCCTGAGATTAGCCATTACTGCTCCGCTCCTATTGGGTATAGTGTGATGATATATAGCCTATAGCACTTCACGAACAAAGGGCTATTCAACGCAAAAAGAATTTTTCAGTTTGGACCGGTAGTTCCTGAGATTAGCCATTACTGCTCCGCTCCTATTGGGTATAGCGTGATGATATATAGCCTATAGCACTCCACAAACCAAGTACTATCCAACGCAAAAAGAATTTTTCAGTTTGGACTGGTACTTCCTGAGATTAGCCATTACTACTCCGCTCCTATTGGGTATAGCGTGATGATATATAGCCTATAGCACTTCACGAACAAAGGGCTATTCAACGCAAAAAGAATTTTTCAGTTTGGACCGGTAGTTCCTGAGATTAGCCATTACTGCTCCGCTCCTATTGGGTATAGCGTGATGATATATAGCCTATAGCACTCCACGAACAAAGGGCTATCCAACGCAAAAAGAATTTTTCGGATTGGACCGGTAGTTCCTGAGATTAGCGCGTTCAAACAAACAAACTCTTCAGCTTTATATAATAGTATAGATATACTTAAATATAATAAATTTAACAGGCCGGCATAATTGTATCGACTGTCGAGGGAATCGTCGCTCGTCAGTCGACATTCTATTGAACCCCACTTACCATCAGGTGCACTGGGATAACTTTGCCGCACGCGTTTAAAAAAGACATGAGTATATAAATAAGGTGTTAAAATTATTCTTGGTTTGTTGGGTATACATAGCAGTACCAAGACTAATAAAAAAGGATGATTTAAACAACTATTACCGTATTTTAACATTGTATATTTCTCTCCTCGGAAGCGAAAACAAAACTTATTTGCTGATGTAAGCAAAGAAGTAATTCAGAGCATTGTCGCAAAGCGGTGCCGCGAGCACATCAATCCAACTTTTAAATTAAACCGGCAAAGGAAACCGACCAAAAATCCTTACTAATATAAATGGAGAAGTGTGTTTGTTTCTTCATGACGGATTGAATTATTTGACATGTTGTGGACTGAAAAGCTTTATCCACATATTTTAAAGTTATCCATGCATGCGGCTTCGCGTGCATGGATAACTTTTTCTAATATGCGATTTTAATGAAACAAAGCCTATATTCTGTCGCTAATTACACGCTGTCTACCTGTAAAACCATATGAAAATCCGTTTTATAGTTTCGGAGTTTTGCGCTAACATTCAAACAGACGGAAGATAATTTTAAAACACGCTCATTTGTGTTCTATTAATCTTTTTTATTTATTTATTTAACACCTCAGTCCCCCCCCCGCGTGACCATGAAGGCTGCAGTCATCGAAACGTTGGTAGAAAACTAAAATTATTAAAACCGATAAAATCCGGAAAATACTTTTATCTTAATGTCTAATATTCGCGTAAACATAACAAATAATTAATACAAATATACATAAATAAATAAATACACTCATAAGCTTTAGTCACTAACTTCCATTCTTATTTCTTTTCAGTTTAATGACACCATTTTATTGCTATTTTATTATATTATGTACTTAAAAATGCTATGGATTAAAACGATTTGAAATGCTACCAATTTGTAAATTCCAGGGTTTGAAATATGTCATTTTTCGTAGAAATAATTTATGGTGGTGACAGTGGCTGGCACATGCGTCATACTCGTGAACGGTTGATGTTCTAAGTCAGTCAACTGGAGTAATACATTATTCTAATATAAACTTTTTAACAAAAAATAAAACCTACTTCAAAGCACTACAAAACATTTTTTTTTTACAAGTTTATGAACTTTATATTTGAAGTATGTGCCTTATTTAATAGAATATTTAAAAAAATATATTGTTTTGAATTTGAATTTTAGGAATGCATGCTTTCATTGTTGAATCTATTACTAGAAAACTCAGACGAGTGGACCGGCATGCGAAACTCAGTAACATATAAATGTGAAGGAAAACATTCAAACTCACAAACAATCTTAATTTTTTACACAAACAGTTTCGGTGTGTTTATCATGCATAAGTATACTGCATACGGTAAAGACACACTGGTCCCACGTACGTGTTTGCATTATGACTAGATAATATATTAAAACAAAACTATTTTATATATTTTATCGCGGTTTTTTATATTATAATTGTCTCCCGACTTAAGGTGCTGCCTTCATGGTCACGGGGCGGACAAGATAAGAAAGAAGGCTGCAGTCTTCGAAACGTCGGGAGTAAATTATAATATAAAAAAGCGCGATAATATCCGCAAAATAGTTTTAGTTTAACATCTAAAACTTGCGTAAACATAAATAATATATTTTGTTACCTTTTGCTCGCGGCTTCGTCTGCGTGGAATTCAGTTTGTAAAATATAAAAAGTTGTATCTCTTTTTTTGAATGACGACTTTATTCCTTTATCAAAATCATGATAATTCAGCAAATTGATCTAAAATTATAAACACGCCATACTCTAACAAATTAAATGAAAAAGTATTCCGCACGCACACATACACATTCTCAATTACGCCATGTGAAAGAATTGACGTTTTTACCAGTACACACATAAAGACAACTAGTATTTTAATAACGTGTCGTGTGAAAGAGTTGAGGTTTAAACCAGTACAAACAAAAAACAGATAATATTTGTGATTTACGAGTAGTTTCTGAAATTGGCTCAATAGGAACAATTTTGAATCTTCATAATTCACGTTTTAATATCATATCTACCACCTTATTAACACCCAAAGGAATAAGAAGGGTATTATAGATAAATTTAAGGTGTATATTGACGTATCTGTGCATCCCTGTGGCATCGAAGCTCCCAAACATATCTCTACTGATTTTGATATATTTTTTTGTTATAATCTACAATTGGCAGCAAACCAATTTTATTCAAATTTAATAAGTAATTTTGAACCTCGAGCAATGGATATGGGCTTCTCTTTTATTAAAAAAAAAGAAGCCCGTGCCCTTGAGCTTCAAAATTACTCATAAATTATATGTCCCAAAAATAGCTCGAAGCTGCGATCAAAAATTTATTTTCTACAAATATTTTTGCACTCCGTAATATCAGCGTAAAGAAATATGACAATGGTTATATTTATATCGCATTATATCAAGAGTGAATGACCTCGGGTCTACATTTATTTATGAAAAAATATGTATTCTGCTTCAAAGATTGTAAACGTCTTACACTACTCCTAATTAAACCTAACTGAAAGCTATATTGAATCTTAAATGTAATTAGTTTTAAGTTGTGAACCCCGCAATTCCCTTTTAGATTCTTTCAACCATGAAAATAGTATTTTACAAAGTTTTAGAATTTGCATTACGCTTTTTTAAAAGTGAAGGAAAACATCGTGAGGAAACCCACATGGGAATTCTACATTTTTATACGAGCAAAGTGACTCCACTGTACCACATGGTAAGTGGAGTTGGGTTGACGAGAAATGATTACACCTAGATAGTCGACATAATCATGCCGGCCTATTGGCGCCGGATATACACAGGCTGATCTCGAAACGTGACACACTTATATGGGCCACTATAGCGGGTTTTAACCTTGTTTACGGTAGTCGCTATCAGGGCGGATATAAAATACATCCACAACCAGTGATAGGTAATAAATACATAAATTCGAAGGTATGTGAAGCCTGCCCGTATTAGGCCAGCGTGGTTGACTGATGCCTAAACCTTCTGAATAGTAGAGGAGATCCAGAAATAGACTTGTATATATTGCAGTTCTATTTTTAAAACATGCTAATAACCTTCCAATAAAAATCGATACTAAAATGTCCCCTTAGTCGAATCATTTGCCAAGAAAAAAAATAACATTCCTACCAGTATCCTCATGTATTTTTTTTAATAGGAATCGTCAAACGTGGAAATAAGTCTCACGATAACATCTCACCGATTTCACGAGAATATTTTTCGTTTAAACGGACCCACATTTCTTTGTAGAAATTCTTTAAACGTTATAAAACGTGACAAATTGAAAACCATTATGACAGGTGTCTTGGACGGATAACAACGTCCGCATTGTGGGTGATAGAGCTTAGACTATTGTGCTGCGGATGGCCGTTTTCTTTAGAAACAACCATAACGTACAATCACGTTTGTATTTTGAAATGTGACGTCTATATACGTCTGCGGTTCTTTTGAGACGTACGACTGCACATAATGTGGAATCTTAATATGACATTACAGCAAAATTACTTTTAGGATGTTTTCGTGATAAATTTACTAAGTTTGTGCTGTTGATATAAGGAAGACTACAGCTTCTATGGTCACGGAAGGACCTGATCTCAATATGAGTTTTATTTGGAGTACACTTTCCATAACTTTTTATTGTTTACTTGGTTCAGTAGCGTGTATTGTACGAAGAGTTTTGCCTTTGATTCCCGGGTCTCTTGACAGAAAATCGTGTATATTTTTTGTTTTGCTTCATAATTGATCGCCCCCTTATAATGGGAAAGATGTGTATTTATTTATCGTGTCTAAAATTTAGTCTCTGCCTAACCCTTTTAAGATGAAGGCGTCAGCTAATCTAATATCTCAGTATAAGGTCCACTTAATATAGGTCCCTTGATCATGCTGGATGCAGGCCGCTTTCAACAGATCCACCTGGAAATCCTTAGAGAGGCCTATGTTCAGCTGTAGATTTCATGTGGCTGATGATGATGTTGAAGTTCCAATTATACACCCAGCTACACTATACCAAAAAGTCGAAACAAAAGCCTAATGAACTCCATATTCGATAGAACAAAGCGAGGACATTTTTAACCATTCATACCTTTCCCACACACGAGGAGCGAGCGAGACAGGCTAGTACAGCGTTAATTTCAAAAACAAAGCCCATTTGGAGACGACAATGGAACATGCGTATTGTCTAACCCGACTGGCAGACACTGATAAACGTCTGCTAACACTTACATGTGGGGATTATGAAGATTCTTATTTCGATATGAAGTTATTGTTTTTCGTTTATATTGTTTCAAAACTCAAAGATACAGTTTATGAAACTAAATGAGTTGAGTACACAGAACTTCGGTATAAATTAAATGATGGATGCTCCATCATGCACGAGATATTGCTTATTAAATAAAATATATTTATATTTAAGTGAGATGGTTGCATTTTATCTTTATTTTTCTTGGATATTACAGCTTGTTGGTAAAAGAGACAGTCCAGTTTCCACATAGAACTTTTTAACAAAAAATAAAACCGCCTTCAAAAGCCACTAAAAACCAAAAAAATATTTAACATTACCTATATAATAGTTACCAATTTTGGAGCCGGTACCTAATAAGAATCAAAAACGATGTCTAAGCCTATAAAATTTGAGGGTTGCCCTCGATTTCTCCAGGATTCAATCATCAGATCCTGACTTGATGACTATGAGACTACTTCAGAAGTATATGCTTTCGAACAAAAAAATAATTTTGAAAATTGGTCCACAAATGGCGAAGTAATCGCGTAACAAACAAAAATAAACTTACACTCGAACCTCCTCTTTTTTGAAGTCAGTTAAAAATAGTTATACGATCTTTACAACTACATAGTGTTAAGCCTCAAAATGACCATAAAATAAATAAACAATTGGGATCTCTTGGTCCTCAAAAATTGGACCAGCCATAATTGTAATCAAATGAAATGAAATTAGATCAAACTGGAATTGGACGAAGAAATTCGTGTTGACCGACAGACAGGACGGGTAAATTAAGTTAAACTGCTCAATTAGGCAAACGAAATTTGAAATGTCGGCCTTACAGATAGTTGGGATTGACTAAATAAATAATGTTATATTAATAAAGACTATTAACCACTGCCTTGGTGCTTTGTATGAAATAAAATGATTTATTTTAAACCCGGAAAATGTTATACATTATTTAGATTACGTCAATATTAACTTTACCACCAGTTCAGAAGTTCTCACCTGAGAAGAACGGGCAAGAATCTCTGGTATTGCTCTTTTTAAAATCAGTTTCAATTATAAACTACAGTTGCTTCGAGCTATGTGGTTCTAAATGTAATTCTCAAGTACTCGTGGAGTCACATGTCCAAAAAGATGAGTTCTCAATTAGCCTCGTGTGTATTTTTTTATCCTACACCTACTCGGAGTATTTTTATCAAAATTCACTTATTTATATTGGGATTTTCTGCTCCGTATTAGCCTGACATCTAGAATTTGTGCCCGATATGGTAATAAGCTTCCCCCTACATCATAGAAGACACTTGGTGAAACGTTGGTGCCCTGGCTACACCCGTGCTTACCCCTTTAGAGTTAAAGGTGTAATGTGTGTTTATTACACTCACTACCGTCACACATAGCTGCCCGACCTGATCATTACAATTGAAACCTCTTAGCCCACACTGAAATTATGTGTATGTTATCATAATACTAAACCAATATTATTTCTTTTCACCAAATCCACTTCATTTACCAAAGTCAATTCGCTTTCTGACGTTAATAACTGAATTCGGAGCAGCAAATCAAATATCGAAGGCTTCGGACCGAAATTGTGGCAATAACGAACGCTAAGCGAACACTCTTTGGCCCAAATAAAACTTTATTAAAATCTTATATTTGTTGTTCTGGACTTTAAGGAGATAATATTAGCTAGCTCAAATGTAGGCGTCAGGTTATTTGTGAATTGAAAGGTCGGCGCGAATGTAAACAGGTTCAAATTATAAATATATATTGGAAGTTTTAAAGTTACTTGTGAATTCTTCATCAATGATCAGATTTGACGTCGAAGGAAAACTTCATGAGAAATCTTAGGAATTTTGAAGGTATGTGAAGTCTGCCAATCCGCAATAGAACAGCGTGGTGGATTAAGATCTAAACCCACTCAGTATAGTGTACGTGGCCCGTTCCCAGCAGTCGGATAGTATAGAGCTGGTATTATTATTATTAATTTAATTAAGCTAGTGACACTGTACCCATTATTTTGCTACTTGATAATTATTATAGAACAAAAATCTACCGTCTTGGTTTACTCTAATGGCGCCATATATGAACTAAGGAATGGAAGACCCTGGGTTCGAGGTTCGATGGGAAACTAACTGTTTTACACTGAGACTGGATCTAACAAAGGGGTAGACATTAGACGACCTGTCGTAAGACGAATCAAATCCTTTCTGTGACATACTTAATGAAGTGGATTGTGATAATCCTACAGTGGAACGACATAAAATTATGTGGTAGTGCAAGATTTCCCATTTCAAACACATATTACAATTTTGGACAAGTGGTATGTCATTTCGAAGGAAAAACGACTTTGGCTACTGAGAATAGAATTCATAACACATCAACAACCTGACTGGACAGTATGCAATGCTGGTATATTGTCACTAGTACAATGGAACGAGACTAAAAAAGTTAACAATTTTCGTTACACGAGCACGCCAAAGTGACCCCTCTACACCTAACGGAGAGTGGAGTGGGAGTCCACTGAAGTATTGACCTACAACAGATGATTATCCCTCGCCAGTAGAAACAACTATGCCGGCCTGTTTGAACCGGATAAACACTGATATTGGAACGCGACGTACGTGGGCTACTATGGCGGGTTTTACACTCTGAGTATAGTCGCTATCCGAGTAAAAATATCCTGTCAGCTAGAATTACCAGTCAATACCAGTTTAGACGTCTCGTTTAAAAACACTGTTATTGGTAATCAATTTCCAAAGATACAAATAGGACAAAACAAATCGGAATGAAAGTTGGAAGCATTCGACTCGTCGGCAATGCGGTTTCGTCGCGAAACACCGCCGCAGTTAGACCGACAGTTGCAAATTGCTTCATACTCCCTATCTCTGTAGGTGAAAAATATGTTTTAACTGCAATTCATACCTTTCTGGGACTATAAATGCGAATTTTAATGAAGATTTTTGAATAGAAATAAACACAGAGAGTGAAATGATTGGGACGAAATATGGTACAGATAGGCCACATTATGTTGCAATAATATGAGTTAGGTTTTATCAATATTAACAGGCAATGAATTGGGCGATCGCATCGAAAGGGAAAATCTATTTCTATTCTATAATTTTGTCTTTTTCTCGTCATATGGTTATAGAGCATGCAGGTCGTTTTTTAAACAATCAGGAAATATAACGCACTCTTAATAAAATAATGACCCATTCCAAAATTGCCAATTTGTGGAAATCGTCAAACAACCAATTTCTGTTTGCGACCTTTTAGTTTTTCCCTTTTTATCCCATGCTATAGGTTTCTTTTTTTACCTATCTTTATAAGCTCAATTTTATAGCAACTTAAAAAAAGGTAGCTAACAAAAATAAGTTTTCTGACGACTGCCACGAATTAACAATTTTGAAATAGCTCATTATTTTATTAAGTGCGATATAACTTTTGAATTAGGTCACTTTATTTCTAAGGGCGCGATATTTTGAACCATAATGACGATTAGCATAATTACAATGCGAAATTTAATTTTCATAGAATCCATATTAATCTAATCTCGTAAATGGGAAGTTATTACACGTGTTGTTCTATTAATACAGATAATTCGCTCTAAAGCCGGAAGCAGGGTTGCGATATACAAGAGCTAGTCATTACAAGTCTCTTCAGCATCTCGTTTTATTATTTCATAAGATAATCTTACTTGTGACTAATATTATAAATGGGAATGTTTGGGAAATATTTGGATGTTTGTTAGAAGTAAACGCAAAAATTACTGAACGCTTTTTGATGAAATTTAGCACACGAGTAGACAATGTTGTGGATTAACATACAGGCTATCTTTAATCCTGGTAATTAGCTTCCATGGGAAATAATATTTTGAAATCTGACGTCGTACAGTGTTTTAGAGATTTTATATTAAGAAAGATTTTCACTCGGATGAAGCGGCAAGCGAATTATTTTTAAGTTATTATGTTCACAATATTGCATATAAACATGAATAACTTGGGCAGGAATATTTTGTAAGTTAATGAATATCCAAACGTACTTCCATTCCTTGTTTCAATGCTAGTACCATTGCAAATCCTTGATTATTTCAATAACTTGATTTTATAATTAAAGAATTTGCACATTTATACATCCTGTTAATCGAACCAAGTATCTTAAAGTACAGAATCCAAGCACTAATAAGGTTAACCCATAGTTGGAAGTCTGAAGTTCTATTTAGATTATCTATTTACTGGGGAAATGTTAGTTATTAAGTTATAATATTCTCTTCGCAAGCGGCGATAGCCTAGTTGGGTGTGGAACGGTCTGCCAAGACGAATGTCCGCAGGTTCAAATCCCAAGGGCACACACCTCTGACTTTTCTAAAAAATCATGTGTGTATTCTTTGTGAATTCATCGTTCACTTTAACGGTGAAGGAAAACATCGTGAGGAAACCTGCACATCCGAGAAGTTCTCTATAGGAATTTCGAAGGTGTGTGAAGTCTACCAATCCGCACTAGGCCAGCGTGGTGGACTAAGGCCTAATCCCTCTCAGTAGTAGAGGAGGACCGTGCTCAGCAGTGGGCAAGTATATAATACAGGGCTGATATTATTATTATATTATTATTATTCTCTTCGCACCATGTATAGCCTGATACTAAAACGTGACCATATTCGAAGCTAAAATATTTTCAAAGGGGGGCCAGCGTCCTAGACAAAAAATTACTTCTGTGTCCTTACAGACATATTTGGTTGTTTTAATCATTTACAGTAGAAGTAGACTATAATGGTGAAGGGTCTATATAACCCAATTCCTGCTGGTTCACCTTTATGTAGAATCTAATTATCATTATAATGATTTGCAAACCATATTTATGCACTTTAGTACCTTATATTGAGTCGAGTGTACTTTCGGAAAATGTCGCCTTACGCCACTGGTAGGCTGCCTCAAACTCTCATGGAAGGGCACCACGCAATTCTATGAGGGCCACGGACCACCTAGCCTTTATGCACTCTAGTACCTATATTGAGTCGGGTGCACTTTCGGAAAATCACCTTACGCCACTAGGCTTCTTCAAACTTCTTTGAAGGGCACCACGCAATTCTGTGAGGACCACGTGAACTCTCTTTATATACGCCTTTAAACGTGATGCACTTATATGGGTCCCTTTGGCAGTTTTTACACCATGTGTAAGACGGTCGCTTTGGCCGATATGTATATCCTATCCCCTACAGTCAAATACCCACACACGCCTTTTATACTTACAAGTGGAAGTAGGCAGATGTGCCACCAGCACCAACTTTTCATAAAGAGTTAAATATTTTAACGATACGGTCTCCAACAAGTTATCTAGCTCCCCGACCATCTGAAATTTGAAATTCGATAGCAATCGTGGGACCGGAAGCGATGCAGACGTATCCGGTAAGTGGCCGGAACGTCGTTCCGTCGGCTCGATGCTATGCGAACGAACCTCCATTTCCACTAATCATTTGACAGTGATTTAGTTGGAAATTTCGGGTAGGTAAATAGAAATCACAGGAATTTGGTTTAATGGAACTGTGGCGGGCTACTTACGTATACTCACGCCTTTTACGCCTGAAGGGGTAAGCAGAGGCGTAGCTCGTATACTAACTTCGCTTGTTAATTGCTTCCGTACCAGCATATAGATGGTTTGCGAAAACGGAGATACAAATCAAAGTTAACAATTTCTCAGTTGTTACTATGAACACAATATTTTAAGACGATTTGACACTTGAATTTGTTCCGCAATATGACTGACAATCCTACAATACCAATATTTGAAAATATGAAGTTTATGCATCAACAAATATACATTTAAATTAAACTATTTTACGGATTTTTTCGCGGTTTTAATATTTTACTTTTCTCCCGACGTTTCGAAAACTTTGCAGCCTTCATGATCACGGGGGGGGTATACATTGTATAATTGTTGATGCATAAGCTTCTAAACAAGTATGCACATATACGGACAGAAGAAGTGCTGGATTACAATGCTGTAATTTTTTTTATGTTATCGGGGGCAAACAAGCATACAGTTCATCAAATGGTAATTGATCACCGCCCATGAACATCTGCAATACCAATGGGCATGGAGATGCATTAGCAGCCTTTGTTCAGCAAAAACTCATCATAGAACGAAGTGTCGATAAAATCCAGCTAAAAGAAATGGGACTGAATCCAGTGAAATTATCAGAAAGCCTACAGCAAAAATGCTAATCAACCTTAATTCCTCAAGCACCATTGTCTCAAATCTATAAGAACTAAGCCACGTCCGAACTCACCAGCTCGTACTACATCAAACTAAAATACCACAAAAGCTTTCGTGTGTTCCACCAATGACAGCCGTAACAATGAACACCAGCGTCTTTTGTGGGCAGAACCTTTTGAAATATCTAGATTTGTAAAGAACTAATTATTGTTACTCACTTTACAAAAGACAAAGATGGTGAAGATATTCGTTGCATTTTAGTTCTGACACATTTATAAGTTGAAATGGTGTTGGCCGGAAAGTATGTATCGTCGAAACTTATATTATTGAGGAACACTTTGTTTTCTACTAATATATGCTCGGGTCTAGTTTACCAAGAAGAGATTGACGTCAAAAATTAAGGAAAAATATTTCGGCAATTTTTGTATAATATCGATCTTATATTCGAAGGGGAAAAAGGCAGATGCCATAATAAGACTAGTAAAAGTATTTCAGCACTTAACAAACTGTGTAGTGTAAAACCTTATTTGTAGGAAAAAGAAGGTGCAAGAATAAGAAGTAAACTTTAAAAGCGTAGTGATTGAGTATAATGACACTTATGTTTAGGATGATAAGCGCTATGCGAAGGCTCTTAATACTTTGTAATCCAAAATTCACTTATTGTTGCTACTGTTTATGAGGGTTAGTGACGGTAACCATCAGATAAACAGTTTGTTTGTTTCGTTATTTTACTTTATTGCAATATACATTTATATAATTCCGCTTTTCTCCTTTTGCAGAAATGAGCAAAGAATTTGGAAGGTTAGTCAAAGGAGTATCACCTTCAAATTCCTGTAGCTATAATAAGTTCTTTGTTAAGGCGAGTAAACTTGTTTCCATTTACTTGATTTCGAGCTGATAATGAGCGGAAAATAAACAATGTTACTTTACCCGATTCGAATTTGTACCCGAGACCTCAGCGCAATGGTTTTAGCATGTGCGCCACTAAGGCAGTATAGATAAACATTTCATCCTAGGAATTATACCCGAGAACTCTTCGATAATCGGTTTCAGCACTCCACTAAGCCATTACTAGAATTTAAAATTAACGAAGCAAAAACAATATTCGCACACAACTTTTACAATATATTTTTAGAAAACTATATTTTGTTTTAAAAAAAAATTGTTACACTATACCACAGCGTATTGAAATAAAAACTCAAACCATTTGGCTCAAAAAAATACAGGGTATGAATGCTTCGTTGGTTTCGAATTTGATTTTATTTTTATGTAACTGAACGGCGAGATGGAGCGGTGTGGTGGTTACTCCATGGCTTTCCACGAACAGCGACATCAGAAATTTGAATTGTATAGCTTTGTGTTGTTGCAGCTATAGAATTAGAATACTGATCAGAATTATGCTAATGGCCTTCATTTAGCTCTTTACTGCGTCACAGCGTAATACTTCAGCGCTTATTATTTTTTTATTGCTTAGAATGTCGATACGAGCTTTCCATTCGCCTGATGGTGAGCGATACGACCCATAAACAGTAGAAATGCCATTCAACACCTTGAATTACAAAGTATAGTTTGGTATTCCACTACGCTCGCCATCTTGAGACGTGAGATGTTAAGTCTTACTATGTCCAGTAGTTAAACTGGCTACAATGTTCTTCAAACCGGAACACAACAGTGACTACACACTGCTGCTTGGCGGCAGAAATAGTCATTGCGGTAGTACCTATCCAGGTGGACTCTCACATATGAGAGACCTACCACCAGTCAACACATTCAACTTTCTTTTTTGTTCTTCTTAAGTCTTTGGAAGTCCACAACTTTAATGCTTTAAAATTAAAATTTCAACATTTATAACACAAAATTCTAAAACCTACTTTAATACCCTAGTTTTAATATTTAATTCATCAAATCAAACGCCCACTCGACCCTAATCTTTAGTTAGATTTTACCTTGCGTCTATTGCTAAACGCAAAGTCGACTGCATTTCTTTTAATTAATATCCCCAACTGCAAATTAATAATAATGATCTTGAGTTAATGAAGTGACCTCATTTTTAATTACGTAGTTGAGCGCAATTACTTAAGTAGGAACTTGTCGAAAGCAAAGCGATTGTGGAGTGTCAAAGGTTTATGAGGTATGTAGGTACAGTCAGCCACTAAAATCTCTACACATATAAAAATTCATTAAAAACCTTTTAACATAAAATTTAACCGCCTTCAAAAACCACTAAAAACCAAAAAATAATTTAACATTACCTATATACTGGTTACCAATTTTGGAGTCGAACATACAGTCCAATTGAGAATTTCCTCCTTTTACACTACAGTACCTCTTCTACACCAGTGGCGAAAGGTGAAGTTTTCCAAAAATAACCCAACCCAAGGTTTTGATGACATGACATCGATGCGGTCTCCAAATAGTTTTTTTTTTATTGCAATTGATAGACGAGCCGAATATGCCGTTTGCCATATGGTAAGCCATACGACCACCTATAAACAGTATCAACATCCCAATCGGCGGTAAATGGAGACAGCCGCGTTCAGCCCTTACAGGTCCAGAGGATATCACTCTGGCTATTCATCTACAAAACTAGTTCTTAAAACTCTTGTAATCCACAAGACTGTTCAGTTCTCGCCACGTTCCCCGTCCCCCCGCACCCTTCTAATAGTTCTAGCCCGCGTGCCGACGAATACGGTAATGGTGAGTGTTAGTTCGCTACGACTACGCGCATCCATAATCGTTGATGTCTCACCCACCAGTAACCGTCCTGCAGTGGTGGCTCTAAACGACGCGAGGCCACAGGCGAAAGCAAAAAGAAACAGACGCGAGGCCCCGCGCAGAGTAAAAAACGTTCCCCTGTTTTAACAGTTTCGTCGGTAAGAACGTAAAAAAAGGTCCTGCGAGGCACCGCGCGAGGCCTCAGTAAACGCGAAGCCCCGGGCTGTTGCCCGGTTCGCCTCCCCCAAAGGCCGCCTCTGCCCTCCTGAGCCGAGGTTCGTAACCCGTTAATGGGTTGCCCTCAGCATGGTCACTAAATTTCCAAGGGTTGCGAACGCCAAAAGCGCTCACCTAAAAGTCCGGTGTATTTGTGTAATCCGGCCCTTGCCAAGGTAACAAACGTAGTGTCATGCTTGAAAAAAAGTAGTAACACACAGAACTTTAAATTACAAACTACGCACTCTACTGCGCGCTACTATAACTCATTTTTCTATCAAAAAAATTGCAAATCTTGTAATGAAAAATAATATAAAACAGTGAAAATAGCGGCGATAGGACGGTTGCTTTAATTTTGCGATACGGGTAACATACCATGGCAAAAAAGTAAAGAAAAGTGAGCTGTCAAAAGAACTAATATTGAATTGATTAAAAGTGATTTTGTCTCAGATATTTGGATGTTTTTTTTTTAATACATTTAGGAGAAAAAGCGGCGATGGCCTAGTTGAGTGTGGAACGGACTACCGAGACACATGTCCGCAGGTTCAAAACCCAAGGGGAGACACCTCTGAGTTTTCAAAAAAAAGTATGTGTGTATTCTTTGTGAATTATCACTTGCTTTAACGGTGAAGAAAAACATCGTGAGGAAATTGTCTATAGGAATTTCGAGGGTGTATGAAGTCTACCAATCCGCACTAGGCCAGCGTGGTGGACTAAGACCTAAATCTCTCTCAGTAGTAGAGGAGATTCGTGTCCAGCAGTGGGACAGTATGTAGTACAGGGTTGATGATGATGACATTTAGGAATACAATTTACGCTCGTCACCTTAAGACAAGATGTTTATGTAAAACTAACTATACGTTTATGAATTCCGGCGCTTCCACTGTATTTCTATTCTTACAACCAACAGAGCAACTTACTCGTCTCAGCGATTGTAAAATAACATGTCAAGTTATTCGCCCACGACGAGCGCTATCGGTGCAATGTTAAACTACAGAATATGAAAACACTAATATTATCGTTTCATTAGATCTATTTCTAGACGAAAGAACAATAAATATATCTTGAATCATAAGGTCTTGTTCGGGTTTAATCACCTTAACCTTCATTTTTATACAAGGACGGCACCTGATGGTAAGTGGAATGGGGTCCAATATGAAATGAAATGATTTATTTGAATCCGTAAAATGTTATACATTATTTAGATTCCGTCAATATTAACTCTACCACCAGTTCGGAAAGCAGTTATCACCAGAGAAGAACGGGCAAGTAACTCTGGTTTATAGATAGTTCAATAGAATGTTGAACGAGAGATGATAACCCAGAGAGAGAGAGAGAGAGAGAGAGAGAGATGGTAAATTTTGCTATCATTGTTAATTGTTACTTGTCATTGTAATAGTATGCAATCTTTATAAAATGCTCGCCTGTATAAAATAACTATGTTAAGTAGTTTTCTCAGTAAGTGATTTATTTATAATCTTATGAGAAATAAAATATTCTTAAACCTAAACCGAACCCCTCAGCAGTCGACACAATTCCCGGCCTGTGGGAACAAGGTATACACAGGCTGATTCCGAACTACACTAACGTGGTCCACTGTGGCGGGTTTAACACCGTGTGTACGGTGATCGCTATCCAAGCAGATATATAATATATCCTACCACCAGCAATCATATCTTCCTCAAAGGTCAGTAAAGGTTGGTAGGTCTCTCGCTAAAATGTCGCTTAACAGCCGCTTTCAATAGACGATCCCAATCTCAATCTTCAATATAATAATATAAACCCTGTATTATATACTGTCCCACTTAGGGCACGGGCCTCCTCTGCTACTGAGAGGGAATAAATAGGCCTTAGTCCACCACGCTGGACTAATACGGGTTGGTAGAGTTCACACACCCTCGAAAATTCCTAATAGAGAATTTCTCAAGTATGCAGGTTTCCTCACGATGTTTTCCTTCACCGTTAAAGCAAACGATAATTCACAAAGAATACACACATATATTTTTGGAAAACTCAGAGGTGTGTGCCCTTGGGATTTGAACCTGTGGACATTCGTGTCGGCAGTCCGTTCCACACCCAACTAGGCTATCGCCGCTTTCAATCTTCAAAGCGATTTCAAAAATCAACCAATCAAAATAACATTCATAAACATGTAAAAAAATAATATTATTGGTCTATTTTTGCGATACGAAAAAATCAGTTTGGATAGTTGATTGAAAATGGCGGTAAGTCAATAAACCTTTTACCTATCAACGTATTTGTCCCCTATCCCTTTCTTAGTTATTAATTATTTTTTTTTGCTTTTCGTTTATTAATTTTATTTCTTTATTGTAAATTAATCGCTCGTACCTGAAAATTATACTCAGTTCATATTCTATGAAGAATGTTATAGGTTGTATGTTTATAAAAAAAAAAATATGTATGTTCTTATTTAATCATATTTAAGGTGGTAGCTCAAGGTCCATTTTCATACATTTTGTTTCGGCTTTAATCTGGGTAACTAAACAAGTATTGGCAAGTAAAGAATTTAAATTCACGTCTAGTTAGTGATTAGTTCTCGCAGTTGAAGAAAAACGTAAAAATAATTAATAATCATGGATATTTCGGCCTTTAAAATTTAATATGACGAAATTTTAAAGGCCGAAATATCCATGATTATTAATTATTTTTACATTTTTCTTTCAACTGCGAGAACTAATCACTAACTAGACGTGAATTTAAATTCTTTACTTGCCAATACTTGTTTAGTTACGAAGATTAAAGCCGAAACAAAATGTATGAAAATGGACCTTGAGCTACCACCTTAATGTACAACTGTTTGTTTTTCCTCAATAAAAAAAAATAAAAAACGTATAACACTTCTAAGTTCACAGATACAAACATAATCTGGAGTCCATTTAAAAGTAAAAAAGTAATAAACAAAAACTACCGCACAATCGCGAAAGAGCAAATTATTCAAACATCGGTCCAGTAAAAGGTTTCTGCGGGATTTTTCACACATTTTTAGCACCTTTTATGTCGCTCGCGGTGGGAAAAATATACCGTATCGCGGAAAAGCCGCTCGAACTTCAATACGTACTGACCGAATATTATGAAATCACGTATTGGTTGTTAAAAATGATAGACGATCCGGATCGGTTTATTGTTGGTTCCGGGAACCGGGTGTTTTTGGTAGCTTTATTTTATATGCGCCGTATTAAATATACATCAGTCTGGAGTCTGGAATGTGTGCTCGATATGGCGATAGGCTCGCTCTCATCATATCATAGGACGACACATACAGTGAAAAATGGGTGCCTTGCTTCTCTGCCTATCCTTGGATAAAGTCTTGATGTTTTTTTGTGTATTAATAAATCAATTTCAACTTTGACAAGGATCTCAAGTAGACATTCAATGTATCGATGTATTCTTTCAAGCGCTGACAGTTATTTCAAACAACTGACAGTTATATAAAATTAATATTTTCGTTAAGTTTTCTTAAATATTCTAATTTTCTGCGCAATTTTTTGATTTTTTTCTTTCATAAGAACCTTCTCCTGACAATAACAAACACAACAAAAAAATATTAGTGAAATCGGTCCAGCCGTTCACGCGTGATGGCGTGACCAAGTGAAATAGGGATTCATTTTTTATATATAGATTATTAAGTGGCGACTATCTTAAGACCCTTATTTGACAGTCTGATATCGCACTTAAGAGCGTAATTGAGTAACAACAATTATGATGGCTCTTAGTCGCAGAACTAATAGGCATTATTCCAGATTTCCGGCTATATTATACTTTATATGTATATAAAAAAAAAAAAAACTTGTTACATAAGCGATTTAATTGGAATAATAATTATTAAATATTCTCATGTACCTTGTCATAAGTGCAACTACGTTCGCCTACGTGATGAATAAAGCATTTTATTTATTTTATTTTTATGATACTATCGAAGCCAAATGCCCAAAAAAACATACCCACTTGAGCTTCACACTTCTGCATAGTAATTGTAAAAGGCGTACTCTATACCGCTTTTATAACTAAGCCACGATTGCTTGACAGAAACAAAAAACACTACCTAAGCTCTCACCGAGAGTCAAAAACTGTTTACAAAAACCCACTCCTAACGTGATCTGTCCCGTTCGCAAGCGAATATTAAAATGTTTCCTCAAAAACAAGACGTGGAATACGCAAGATATATTTTTGCCGAATATAATTTGCCAATCTTCCCTTCACCGCGTTTTGTTTGCCTTTTATGAGTTTAATCAAAAACAGGAAGTTATCAGCTGACGTTTTACGTCAAGTATTGTGATGGAATTAGTATTCGTTTTAACTTAAAATCGGTTTTTCTCCTGGCTTTGCCCGCGTTAAATGCTTTCAAAATGCTCAGAAATAATTTAAAAAAAATTACTGGTCTCTCATGTGAGATTCCGCCAAGGTATGTACCACCGTAATGTCTACCGTTATGTCTGTGAAATAGCAGCAGTATGTAGTCACTGTTGTGTTCCGAATTGAAGGATATTATAGCCAGTGTAACTACTGAACATAAGATAACATCTCATATCTTAGGATGGCGAGTGCAGTGGATATCAAACAATACTTTGTAATTCAAGGTATTGGGTGGTGTTTCTACTGTTTATGGGCTGTCGTATTGCTTACTATCAGTCGAAAGGCAAGCTCTTCGCGACATCCAAAGCAATATAATAAAAAAAACCATCGGTACAGAAAACGAACACAGACTGTCTTTTCGCAACTCTACACTCAAATAATGAGAAAAGAATTCTTGCGAAATCCCGGTAAGATCCGATTCCCAAGGGACTCACAGTAGAGGTCACTGCCCTATTGACCGGTAGTCCGTGATTCGTAGATAACGTATCTGTAGCTAGAATGCCTTATAATATTTTTGATGTGTTATGTTACAGGAGTTTCATTGACAGAAAAACTGGACAAATGCGAGTGGGCCCGTAGGTTCCCTACGAATTTGTAGGTAAAGTATCTAAATGTTGAAACTTGATAAATTTAACTTTGGTCCTTAAACACGATTATTGCACTACCGCATATAATAAGTATGCAAAAGGAAATTGGCTTATATTATCAAAATTATTTTTGGTTTTTTAAATATTTTTATATGTGTTGTAACTAATTTACCATTAAAACGTTCATTACAATGGGTCCTCTAAAAAAATATATTTTTCAATTACGCAGTGGGAGCCTTATTTATTAAAATACTTCTGGAATTCTCCTAAAGACACCTGCAGAAATAAACAAATTATTAGTGCACGCGTATCGGATATCGTAAAATAAAGGAGAACGATCACAATAAGAGAGTTTATTACAATAGAGCACAAGAAACAGAAGGATAGATAGTAAGACACATGTAACATAATATAAGTATCCAGAAGAGTCAGACCTAGCATTCTACTAAGTAAGAAATCAATTAACCTACTCCAAGATGCGAGGCACGGCTGAAAAAAGGTCCGCAGCCCAAAGAATCCCTATGATCGCATACCGATTATTATGCATCGGATACCGGGAGACGTGATGGTATTTCCACATCACGATTTTTGATATTAGATTTGAGCGAGGACTACTTGGGAGTGAAATGGTAAGAAGAAAAGCTAGTAGCAACTCGAGGTGCTTCTGAGTGTATGGATAGCATAGTCTAGTTAAGAATGAAGGGGACTGAAACGAAAATAAGGTTTTATATCCAAGCACACTTTTTAAAGTCTGTCTTTCTAATTGTGAAGGAAGGCATCGCGGGAATCGAATTAATAGAGCCATGGCAAAAAGTAGGTTCAAAATCTAAGAAAATTATATCTTCGAAAATATATATTTTAATCAATATTTAATGATGATTAAAAACTTAAAGAAACCTACCTAAGTGGCTATACACGAAAATACCTACATACCTACAAATTTCAAGAATTTCGAAGGTATTCGAAGTCTGCCGCTAGTGCGGCCCTAGTGGCTAGCGTGGTTGACTAAGCCTAAATCCTCTTAGTAGCAGATGCCTGTTAGTCGGAATTGCTGCACGTATAGCATAATAGGATTTTATAATTGGTTTATTAGCTAATTCTGTGTTACAACTTTTATAAACGATAATAAAGCCAAGGAAAATTCCTATTTAGGTACGAGTCACATTGTTCGAACATAAAGAAACGTGTGGACGAACCCTCATATTTAAAAGTGCCCTGAGTTATTCTGTATGTATAAAATTTCTGGAAACCAATTTAAATGGTAGGATCAGTGTGTCGCGAGCAGACGTCGCTCGCACGCCAGATTTATGTTAAAATTATTTATATATGAACATGGAATTACGGAACTTCAAAAGAATATTTGTTTTAGAAAGCCGTTTTCGGTATATGGTTTTGTGAAGGTAAACAACTTGGTAGAGCTACTTGTTTTGAATTAAAGTATTGGGATGAGTAATTTATAGGTTTTAAGATGTCTACATCATTACAAAGTATTTGAATACAGTGAAGAGAAATAAAAATGACGCTAAGATGTCTACATTATTACAGAAAGTATTTGAATATAGCGAAGAAAAATTAAGATGATGCACCATTCGCTGTCAAGTTTCTGCCACGCTGTCAAACATTGTAGTATAAAATTGGCAATAGCTGAGATTTGTGGATGCTCACTGAAAACCAATGTAAGTGACAGATAGTCTTGCGTTTTAAATAGAATAAAACAAACAAAAAACCACCCCTTAAGCCTTGAAAGGGTAGGCAGGTGTGCAACCAGGGTAGTTTAAGCCAAGTGTATTAAGTCCATCCCATGTGAATGGTCTCTATCACCATGATGGGGACAAATTCCAAACTAAACAACCCGATACCAGTTTGCTGGGGACAAATTCCAGACTAAACAACCCGATACCAGTTTGCTGGGGACAAATTCCAGACTAAACAACCCGATACCAGTTTGCTGGGGACAAATTCCAGACTAAACAACCCGATACCAGTTTACTGGGGACAAATTCCAGACTAAACAACCCGATACCAGTTTGCTGGGGACAAATTCCAGACTCCGGGCTGATGCTGAGCTAAACAACCCGATACCAGTTTGCTGACCCGGGATTCGGACCCAGGACCTCAGAGCCTTGTCGTTCTGCGCACACAATACCACTACGCCACCGGGGCAGTCAGATTTAAACCGAAATCGAGATTTTTGAAGCACACCTTCCCTTCTTCCCATTCCCATTCGTTTCTTTAAAGATAAGTCTGCGGATTCTTTTGATATTATTGTTTATATATAATACTAGCCATGTATTATATACTGCCCACTACGGAGTACTAAACTCCTCTACTACTGACAAGATTAAAGCCAAAATGTTTAGACATACACTTAACATTATTACACCTGCCTACTCATTTGTTGGCTAAAATAATCGGAAATAGTGGGTAGATTCCTACATTAAAGAGGGCTAGTGTTTTTTTTTATGCTTTAATAGTATGAGAAGATAAGAGAAGCCATCAATCAAAGCGGACGATAAGACATAGTCATAAGCATTCGATAGAACTTCTTAAATCAGGAGAAAAAAAAACGAGTCCAACCTGCAAACTGGTTTGAGTGAAGCTTCTTTAATAAAAGTGTAAAACATCGTGAAATATTAATATCTTACAGTGACCTGAAGGTACGGTTAATTTGCTCGGAATTAACGCAACATTGTGGAACAAAGTGCTAAGAAAAAGTAGGGATATGTTAGAAAAATTCACACTTACATTCTTTGTTGCTTGTAATAGAGGTTTTAAATTAATAATTAACAGTATTAGAGTATCCTGTATTTTAAAAATGGAATCGGGCAAATTGATATTGGATTTTTCTGCTCAGTATTAGCACGGCGTCTGGAACTTTTGCCCGATATGGTGATAGACTTATCCCTACCACGTCTTGGAATGGAATACACATGGAAATGGGTGCTCTATACCACCTCTGCTCATACTTTCGGGAATAAAGAAGATGTGTGTCTTTGAACATATTCTGTTAAGATTTTATTTATTTATTTATTTAAATAAGGTTCTCCAACAGTACACACATTTCTTGTTAATAACATAAAAGTAGTAAGGTCACATTCTGATGTGTGTACCAGTTATAGGAGTACACAACACTCACAAATTAGTACGCAATGTTGATATTTTACAAAAAGACAAATTAATACTAAAATCTACCAACTAAAAATCACAAAGTAAACATAACTAGGATATAGATCCTTTTATAAATTTGTACTTACTGCTGATTTATTATGTTTCGATTATTGAGGGTACGCAATGATAGTGGGATTAGTTTAAGTTTTGTTTGAGATGTTCTAATATTTTTTTCTTGTAAATGGTTTGTGAATCATGAAATATGTCTATATTAGGGTTGATTTTATTAACAGAGTTATATGAAATGCATATTCTGGATATGCATTTGAGTATTTGATCATTTGAGTATTTGATTTTGAGTAATTAATGCCCGGTATGTTCTCGCATTATGCTGTAGTGTGTAAGTATAGTGTGTAATTGTCAGCTTTTGTATGTATTTGCGTAATTTTGATATTTTATTCTCTTGTGACACTAATAACGTGTCTTGACGTGTCTTCTTTTATTTCGAACCTTGGACCGTGTCTCTACACCAAGATACACGGCAATGCCTTTTCAGTTTTAGATAAAGGTGTACATCATCTACATTTCGTCAGCTTAAATAAGTCTTGTGAAAGATTACAAGCCAATTGCTATTCACCGAGTATAGTTCCATATTCTGAGTTGATATTTAGCAGGAAAAAACTGCTAGTGGTAGGATATATTTTATATCCGCCCGGATAACCACCACGGTACACGAGATGTTAAAACCATAGTAGCTCGCGTCAGTGTGTCGTATTCCGGCATCAGCCTATGTATATGCGATTCGAACACACCGGCATAATTGTGTCCACTGTCGATGGGTAATCATCTCTCGTCAGTCGACATTCTATTAGACTCGACTCCACTTATCAATGTACATAAAAAAACACTTGGGTATGAAACCAAACCAACGTCTCAGAGATGAGAATGGAACCCTAATCCAAGCAGTGGTGGAGATTCAAAGAGAACTAACCAAAGAATGATTGAAAAGGTTTTTTTATATGGAGACGGCAAAGTAATTTACACCTTATTGTAAGTGGAATAACGTCGGAAAGACCATCAATTGTTGATTATCTCTTGCCAGTTTTTACAATTATTCCAGACTTTTCTAAACCACGTATACAGCTTTCCCACCGAAGCATTTCATCACCTCTTAACCAAATTTAACCAAGGTAACTCATTACAATGAACACAAAGAGAATTTCCTTTGTTTTGTTTATAGAAAAGTTCATGCCAACTCTGATAATTGAACTAAAATATAGCTCAGGAGTTTCGTTACTGATAATTTTGAACTGTTATCTCAAACTTTGAGCCCCGAAATTATTTAAAGGTGTAACTTGTTTCCGTAATTCAAGATTTTGAGTTTGAACCAGTAGAAAGGTCGAAGGATAATGCCCTGTTAAATGACTTGTTTATTTATTCCGCTTAGTATAAATGGACCACGTTATAATAATAGTTATAAATATTTGTAAATTTTTATTAGAGATGGATTGTTACTACAGTTGTATTTTTATATGTATGTATAAAAAAATGTCTGGATTGGTTTTCGTATATTTTTCTGTGTCAGATGTAAATAGAAGTGTTTTGATAATTAAAGTATCACATTTGGATTAATCATTTATTTATTTATTTGAGCAGCCAACAAAACATATATCTTACTTAGTTTTTTTAACAGTTCAGTAAGTAATTGCTACATTGCTATTTTAATTACAGACTGTCACAGCATGAACATATAATACATAACAATAAACAATTGGCTGCACCATAAATGCAGTATATTCTAAATATAAGATTGAATATAAAACTAGATTTAGGTTTCAACAAGCGAATTCAATATTTTCTTTTTGAAGATAGGAAGCGAGTCTTTAAATATGTCAATACAATCAGATTTTTCTACGGTGTGTTCAATACGAACCCGGGACCTTATACCGGCGGTCATAACGCATTACAACTATGTCATCAAAACATGCAAGATATATGAAATCCTTCAACAGGAAAATAAAGCCATTGAGAATTTAATTACGTGACGCTTACAGACAACGGAAAGGGAAGCCTTTGGTAATGTTTCCGGTTCAAAATATTCTGAGGAAAGCATTTATTGGATTCTTTATGTTTACCACTTGACTGTTAATTGTACCCTCAAATTAAAACTTATGGATATTGTTGGAAATTTTAAATTTAATTCTTCTTGTTTACTCCATTATCTTGATTGCTTAAATTAAATCTGTTGAAATTATGAAGTACTTTAACTATACAGTAGAAGAATGTTTTTGCTGATCACAATGTAACTGCGAACTATTTCTTTCTATTTCCTCACTAGGCAAGCCTGTATCGAGGAAATTTTCAATACACTTATCTATTATATTTCTTTTATAGTGTTATACAAACACACTAAGACACACCCTTTGGAGATCTTATCCGTCCAATGATGTGATAGGGAATGAGCCTGTAAAAGGCAGTAATCCTATTTCCTTTCCTAACTCAGTCTTTGAATCCCTGGTCAATGTTTTACGATCTTGACTGCACCTGATGGTAAGTGAAGTAGAATTAAGAAAGAGTGTTGAATAGTGAGAGCTGATTACTCCTTGCTAATTGACATAATTAGTAAGCCTGTTTGAAGACACACATTGATCCCGAAACGCGACACACTTACGTGGGCCACTATGACAGTATAGCTTGTAAACGGTAGCCATTATCCGGGCGGCTACTGCTATCTGGGCGCCTACTAATTCTACCACCAGTAAAGTTATATATAGTTCTTCTTCTAAGCAACAGCCAGAGTCTGGAGCCTTGTCCCCTTCGTAAGACCTAACATAGAAGCTTTAGAAAGATAATCGGAAAAACTGACACAATGCCAACAAATTCGTGATTAAAACGATGTTCTATGAAGAAGCTAACCTGCATTTTAATCTGTAAATACTACTGCTAAGGATAAACAAATATAGCTAACTGTACTAAATAGCCAAATGTGGATATGACTGCTGCCTACCCCTGAAAAAGAAATACGTGATGGTATGTATTCAAAACTACTATCTATTGACAATGCCTCGCATCATTTATGCTGGCAATTGTCGGGCTGATAGGAATCCCGCAGGAATCACTGAGCATTCCCACATTGGTTATAACAAACAAAATATTGTTTTTCCATTCTTGCGAACATTACTTATAATTAATTCAACAATTATTTGTTTATTTTTACCATAAAGTGATAATTTATTGTGGGGTGTCGTAGTTAATAATATAATAATACACTGTATTATATCCTGTCCCACTACTGGGCACGGGTCTCTTCTCCTAGTTAGAGCGTTTAGGCCTTAGTCCATCCATGCCTAGTGCAGATTGACAAACTTCACATACCCTAACAATTCTTATAGAGAATTTCTCAGATATGCAGGTTTTCTCACGATGTTTTTCTTTAAAAATATCATAGGGAGAATGCCCTTGGGTTTTAAACCTGCAGACATTTGTTTCAGTAGACCATTTCACTCCCAGCTAGGCTATCACCGCTTCTTTCGGTTAGGTTTCGTTGTTACGTCTTCATAATTACTATTCCTTTATGACTAGGAAGGTATTATTTAATATCAGGCGAGGTATTTGCTTATTACATAATAGCTCGGTGGCATAGATTTATTGCGTGCGCGGTACGGCTACCGCTCTGAGATCTCTGGTTCAAATCCCGGGTTGGGTGATATTGGGTTTTCTTCTTAGTACCAACTTGGAGTCTCAACTTCATTCGACATGAAGATAGGTTTGCTCCTATCACGTCATGACAATACACAGGGAAAAATGAGTTCAATAGTTTCTACCTATCCCCTCAAGAAAGAAGTGATTGTGAGACTATAGTATTGGCGAAGTTCCACAAAAATCCATCTATAAACAACTTGTTTAATTATCTATACTGTATAGGGTTGTCGATAAAGATCTTTGTTGAAAACTTCGCACATTAATCTTGTCGGTGTTCCGACATCGAATGGGTATTGATTGCGCGGCAACCCTGCGTCCCGACGTATTTAGCTAATAGCGAGGTGAGACGTGTTAAGGCTGGGAATCTGGGAATCTATTGTGTTCAGATCAATATCCAGCACTTTCATTGTCCCACTGGTGGGCACAGACAGAGGTTTAGGTTTTATTAACTTATTAATAATGAAAATATTTGGATGCTTTCAAATCACGAATAATAGTGTAACTAATGGAATTAATAAGACTTATCATCTCATGTCTCAGGATGATGCAGTGGAATACCAAACAATACTTTGTAGTTCAAGGTGTTGGATGGTGTTTCTACTGTTTATGGGCGTATCGCTTACTATCAGGCGAACGGCAAGCTCGTCTCGTCATTCAAAGCAATAAAATATATATCTAAATTTTGCTCAAATAATTATATGAATTGTTAAATTATTCATAAATTGATTTTAAATCCATAAAAAGCATAATGGGATTTTAATTCGTACAAAAGAATTTTACGTTGCCATAGTGAAAATTACGTTTTAAAATTTTACTGAAGCTATTAAACGGAAATAAAACTGAAAATTTTCAACTAAGAGAATAAACTGAAATTAATTTTACAAGATATATTTTTAGAGCCCAAATAACTATGGTGATGTGGTTATATCATGCTATAAAAATGTCATTTTAAGCTATTAAAATTATTATTTTTTACTTTCTATCAAAATGTTTGATCTGAACACTGGATACGACGTTCATAGAAGAAAACAATTTAAAAACCTCATTTTCTTCGAGAGGACAATCCAGAGTTCCAACTCTTAAGCCACGCAAACACGGGCAAAGTACATTTCACTTTAGAAGTTGATTCATTGTAGTTTTGTTATTTACTTTGTACCGTTAAAGTTGTTTGAATTTAAAAATCGCTTTGATCGAAAGCCATTGAATTTCAATATTATTTGTATCTAGGTACATTATTTGTTAAAAACATAGTGTTTTGGAATGATAGTATAGTAATAAAATCGAAAGCACTAACAAAACGCTGTGAACTGTTGCAACTAAGACATGCTACAAAACGGCAAAGAGCTCTCTTGTTCGTTTTAATTTATATACAATTGACAGTTGCTTTATTGCTAAAGTAATCAGTAGTTAATTAGTTAACAGCTGCTTTAAATAAATTGCTAATGACCCACGATAGTCGCCAGGATCTTACTGACTTATTGGCTTTGACAACGAAATGTGAGTCAGTACAAGTAAATGAGCGGCAGTCGGTAAACGAGCTAGTAGTTTTTTCATTGCAGTTGAATGAAAGGCACTCATTGATGTTTAGCGATACGACCGCCCATAAACAGTAGCAACACCGTACATAACTTTGAATTACAAACTGCGTGGTACTCCACTGCGCTCGTCATCCTGAGACATAAGATGTTAAGTCTCATAATTCCCAATAATTAGCCTGGTTATAATATCGATCAAGCCCGAACACAACAATATACCCACACTGCTGCTTGGCGGTAGAAATAGACATCGTGGTCGTAGCTACCCAGACGCTTTCACACATACCAGTAAAACGTGGGTTGCTTGATATTAACTAACCATCTTCAAACACATAGTATCAAAGGAATCGTGGATTAACTTCAACCCTAATGGACGGAGATTAGAGAATGTCATTCACCATACAAAACGCACGCTCTATTTTGATTTCATGACACAGTTGTACACATTCGAGTTACATATTCGTAAACATGTATATGACTATTCTTCCACTGGCACCTAGAATTGGTATGCCCAATTTTTTTTCAAATTATTACACAGAAATATCAATTTTGCAACAGTATAAATACATAACCATAGGTACGTAGTATAATATACACATATAAAATAGCAAAAAGTTTTTACTGCAAGGCCTCAGCCAGCTTTCATTTCAGAGAGGTACAAATTCAAGTTTTTTTTTCAAACCAAAGCGAAATTTTTATATAAGTACGTAATCCCAATAATTTAACCCATATCATACAAAAGTATTGTTGTATTTAGGACGAACAACAGCACCCCTATTCCCCACGCGCTAGACTATATATCTAGAACACTATAAAATGGTCACGCGACTGGAAAAATCATAAACTTTTTACAAATTAGCTCCATTTAAAAAAGGTTTAACTACAGTTCACATTCGTAGAACAGAAGTGTCGGTGGTTTAATTAGAGCCTATCAAAAGCAACGAATAGCGATTCATTAGTGTCTCAAAATGCTTCCAAATCTAGTGGTGCAATGCTGGCGCTGAGGCGTATATAATATTTTGTTTTTATTTTAGTTGGGCTCGTTAAGTTTTCTACGGGCAGTATAAATAGATCAATCTCAGTTTTGAGAAGGATCTCAAGTAGACATTTACAGTCTTACATATAAACTAGTTTTAGCGTTAAAATGTGATTGAGCATTGCTTAAATAGCTGTCAAAAACTTCACCGGATTCCTAGTATAAACCTTATTAAGGGGCAAGATGGCGGGTTTTGACTTACAGCTGAATGAGTAAATTTCTGTTTTAACCAAGCATAGCGTTGCGAAATTTTAAAAGTAAGACTGTTAATGTATTAGAGTATTTAATACATCAAACTTAAGTGATCATTTAAGAGCATTTTTTCAACTCAGTCGGTCGTTTAATTAACAAAACTCAGCTGTGAAAAACCATCGTATGCTGTGGCTTAAAATATCATTTGAGATGTTGATATCTGTTTATTAAATAGCGACGACTTTAAGATGATCTTTGTAATTTGACAGCGTCTCAGCTGATGTCGCACTTCAGAGCAAAACTGAGTTGCACCTATTAATACGATCCTTAGTATAAATTCTCTAACGCGAGTTGCAGATCGAAAACTAAGCTAAATTGGTACTAGCTCGCATGCTGAGATATTTTTTCATATTTATGTGCAGACCGTAAACTATGCAAACTAAGAGATATATTATTTCCACAGCTATGGAGACAAAGCTACATTAGCTTTACTTTTGGTCTGACACCGAAAGATATAAATCGAGATAAGGTAATTTCCTATTAGAGATATAATTTTTGAATAAAATCAGCATTTCCAGAGACTAAAACTGAACAACAATATGTAATACAAATGTATATTTCACGCTTTTCTCTCAGAATAATTCGCTAGAAGTGGAATGGATGCAACCACAGTTGGAAAAGATTGTATAAATTCTGTGATATAATAAATAGCCAACTTAAAGCCTGATCGATTTGATAAATAAAAATTATATGTCTTCAACAATTTTGGTCGCAGCTTCGTTCGTGTCAAACACCATTTCTGCAATAGAAGCCCTACTAGGCATTATACACTTTTCCATTCCATTCCATTAATCGAAGACTTTGTCTAACCGTGTGCCAAACATCTTTAGAAATTTTGTACTATTAATTCTAACAAACCACTTCACCAACTTTCGAATTTTAATATTATTAAGATATTACGTCAAATATTTGTGAATTGGACCAAACATGAACGCCAACGGCAAGCCATGAATACTTCATTACCACGGAAATAGGGCGAAGGTTGCCTTTTCATACGCTTTGTAGCGTTTTTATTTGCTTTATACCAACATTTCGCTATAATATGTTATCGTCTGAACAAATTTCGCGCTCTTTACAATGGTAATACGTATTTTTATGTAGATAAGATGGATATCGACTTTGGCCGAGTGGTGCGAGTGTAATTTCTTTTTCTCCAAATGGTTCGATAAAATGGATTATTTATTTTTCGAGTAATTGGGAGACAGTTTTTTTTTTTTTTGTTCCTGACTTACGTTTGTTAGCCTGGCAGGGCCGGCTTATACAAACACACCGGTCTTGCGGGTGAGTGCTTTAGGCACTGCGAGCCCTTAAGTGACCATGCTGAGGGCGACCCTCTAGAGGATCACGGCCTCGGCTCAGGACGGCCACTGAGAGAGGATGTTTTGGGGTGGGAGACAGTGTCGCTAATTGTGTTTAAGTACTCGGTTTGTCAGTGGCGGGGGAAGGGGGGTACGCTCTCTGATACGTCTATGGTGCGAGGGTTTGATTCCCAACTTGACTTCGTGTAGGTTATTCAGCAATTTTTTTTTCGGAATAGAACTAAGTTGGGTACTCAAACTACGCAAGGCTCTAATAACTTGTTAAGGGGCCTAAACTATAGCCTTTGATCTAAGTTCTAGAGCCTACATTTCAGTATATTCATCAAGCAGTGATAGTCTAGTTAAAAATTGACTTCTGATACGAAAGACCGCAATTTAAAAACCCAGGGCATCTTTGGCATTTCAAAAATACGTGTGTATTGATTATGAGTTATCGCTCACCTTCATGGTGACGGAAACACCGTTAGGACCTACATATCTGAAGATTTTCTATAGGAATTTCGAAGGTATGTGAAGTCTACCCGCAGTAGACCAGCGTGGTGAAAAAACCCTAAACACTCTCAATAATAGAGGAGGCCTCAGCAGTGTGCAGTATATAATACTAGTCTGGTATCGTGTCAACTCTACCTTCCACTAACCACTTATCATATTATTGATCACCCAGTTCCCTTTCCTTGTTATAAAACGATCACACCTCAAAGTAACAAGATCTTTAAGTAGCCCCTTCACATAGACAGACGGAATCCCAAAGGGCCTGATAATTGCGCCCTCCAAACGGCTTAAGTCTTGCCTCGCGACATCAAAGGTTTGCGGTGATTATATTTTGATACCCAACCTTGGCATATAGGTGCGTTTTTATCGGAAAAATTGGGAATGGTGGCAATATTGCCTCTGGCATTAAGTCCTATAAACTTTTTAGTATATAAAAAATATGTATGCCTTTAAAATATATAATCTATGTAATAATATCACTCCTGTATTATATGCTGTCCCACTGCTGGGCAAGGGCCTCTTACTAATGGGATTAGGCCTTAGTCCACCACGCTGGCCTACAGCGGATTAGTAGACTTCACACATCTTCGAAATTCCTATAGAGAACTTCTCAGATGTGCAGGTTTCCTCACGATGTTTTCCTACAGTGTTAAAGCAAGCGATAATGCATAAGGAATACGCACAATATAGTAAACAGCATCCTCCACTCATGGAATTTGCAATGCCAAAGATAAAGGAAGTCGTTGGCTACCAGGAGGTGAGCACTCTTTAAGCCTCGTTTAAAGAAGGACAAGGCATAGCACTCGGGGAACACCGCTGCCGGGAGTCCATTCCAAACTTATCAATCGATCATTCTCATATATTTTTAACAGTTGTAGAAAGTCGTCTTGTCTCCGACTCTGGAACCTCATTCACTTATTACCGGCTACAGTGAGGTTGCTTTCCCTGCCTGTATAGAAAAAAATAGACAGTACATCTTATATAACTAGCATAATGCTGAAGACCGTCGAAGAGACAAAACAACTGGCATCTTATGCTAATGAGTACAAGGCGGCGTCGCAATAATTTGAAATTCAAGGTTCAGCTGATTTCTAAATACTGATGGTAAGTTTCTCGAAGGTGGCCGTCTGGATAGGTTCTACAGCAATGTCTATTTCTGCCGCTTAGCATCAGTGGGTATACACTGTTGTATTCCGGTTTAAAGGACATAGTATCCAGCGAAATTACTCAACAACAGGAGACTTTAACATCTTATATTTCAGGTTGACGAACGCTGTGGAGAATCAACCAGTTTCTAATTCAAAGTTCGGTATGGTGTTTATGAGCGGTCGAATCGCTTATCATCAGACGAGCGGCATGCTCGTCTCGTCATTCAATGGCAATAAAAAAAACTTACAGGCTTGCTCGTATCTAAAAAAATAAGACGTATTGAGTTCCTTTACGTTTTTATATCGGTTAAAAAGTGACGTTGATTCAAAAGCACAAAAATAAATGGTTATTGGAACTATTTCATTTCATTTCAAACGTTTATAAGGCGCTACGTCTTATGAAATAGTGAGGTTTACGGCAATACGGGTTATTTTACCCCGGCCCGCATTAACAGCATAAAACACAATATGAATACTTAAATTTCTTGACATGAAATGCGGTTAGTTCCTTAGCGAATTTGTTTTCCTCATAATAATAATATTTGTTTAAAAATCTTTTTGCTGGATGCAGGATGCCTCTAACGGATCTGAAAATCAGCTTTAAAGTTACAAAAGCTGATGCTAATGATGAAAAATCATAATAAGTACTAATAATTGAAAAATTTGTAAGATGATGTTTAGTAAAAACGCCGAAAAATCTAAAAAATACACTAGCGGTTTTCTATATACTTACATGCCGACTTACCACAGTTCTCGTAAAGATAACGTTTGCAGAAGTCAGCTTGCCCTGGGCCCTTATTCTGTATGATAGTGTAAACGCGTAACGCGGCCGTGTCATGTTATCTTCGAGAAATGTGTGTGGAATGGTATTCTGTAAGCCGAATTTCTATAGTCCTAGACATGATGCGTTGTGTTACGTGCTTGTTACACACTATCAAAATAACGTGCGGGATAGAGAATAAGGTCCCAGATTGTTTACTCGGTAAACATTTCTTATGGAAGTCGATCTATAAGTTTCAAACTAATCTAAACTTTAAGAGATTTTGTTCCTTTTTTGTAGGTGACACTGTAATCAATTAATCTCCGAGTATTAGTGACTGAATAAACAAATCCTCTCGGGGGATTACAAAGTTTCAACGGTTTGGACCAACACACGACTGAGGTAGTATATTTGGGCGCCGATTTGACTTTTTTGTTTATAACAGTAAATTATATGGGTGATGACTATCTTGTTCTTCATGTGGTAATAATTTTAAATAACGAATTATATTTGTTTTTAATGTTAAATTGTAAATTTTGAACTTTTTATATTTGCCTTTAAGTAATCAAAATGTTTATATAGGAAATTATGTCATTAGAAAAATATTATTTAAAGGCCACGGTAATGGTAATTGAGTTAATTTTGTCTAAGCTATGAAATAGTGAAAGATATGTAAACACTAATCTATCGTTTCATTAGATACAATGCTAGATGAAAGAAGAGAACATACATTGTAGCCAGTTTAACTACTGGACATAATAAAACTTAACATCTCATGTCTTAGGATGGCGAGCGTTGTGGAATACCAAACAATACTTTATAATTCAAAGTGTTGGATTGTGTTTCTACTGTTTATGGGCGGTCGTATCGCTTACCATCAGGCGAACGGCAAGCTCATCTCGTCATTCAAAGCAATTAAAAACAAAATGGAATTAATATAATATCTAAAATTATATGGTTTGTGTTTAGGTTTAAGCACACTAACTTTCCATAATTCACAAAGAATACACACATAATTTTAGAAAAGTCAGAGGTGTGTGCCCTTGGGTTTTGAACCTGCGGACATTCGTCTCGGCAGTCCGTTCCACACCCAACTAGGCTATCGCATTGTATTGTATGTATATACTCACTATAGACCTATTTATGGACAAAAAGGAGTATAATACGTAGTTTATGATCCAGTCACGCCTCCTATTCTGTGTTTTTAAACATGAATAGACTCGACGTGCCAAAGCGTTATTAATTCAGACATCAGCTATCTGAAGTTTTATTTTCAGAATACTGTCAAAAGCAGATTAGTACAATCGACAACAATATATTTAAAATGGAACAAGCCGATGGTCTACACATTGTAGATATTGAAGAAAAACTAATATGAGGGGTTTTATAAATAATAATAATAATACATTTATTTCAAGATAGTATACACCCATAGAGTTAGTAAATTACAATACTTATATTAATTGTTAGTACCTACATACAGTTACACATAAACAGAACTCAAATATCATGACAAAACATTACAGCAGGCGATTCACCGACCCACCAGCTGAGCAACAGATTTATGCAGGTCAAACCAGCGTCTCACAAAATCGCTCGTACAGTAATTACTTACAAGGGCTACAATACTGTTGAGCGCAAACTCTGCGCATCATTGATGTCGCGCGCTTCCGCATTATCGCAGTAAAATTATAAAGTAACAACAGTCAAAACAATTTTTAATTTTTGTTTATATATTGGTACACGCATCGCACAAAAACTTCTGCATGGAATTGAATGCAGTTTTCACCTATATATGTCTAGAGGCCTAATTTAAATATAGACTCCATTTTATCCCGGGACAGTATAAAACGGGACTTTTATCACGGAGAAAAATTGACACGGACAGAGTCGCGAGCAAATGCCTGTTATTGATAATAAAATAAATGAAGATTAATTGGGTGTTTATTAAAATACATTTTAATAATTGGAGCACATTATATTAAGCTTTAAATTAACCATAGAATGCTTTTTATACCGAAAAAGGATTTTGTCAGGAACAAATTTGCGGAATGCTAAAATGGTTTGGACATTTGAAGAGGATGGATGATAAGAGACTGACAAAGGGAGTTTTTAAGGTGAATGTGGATGGAAGAGCTGATACGGGTCGACCGCACCGAACCTTCGAATGTCAGATATCTAACATTCTTAGTAAAGGCCAGGTCAAAAGTATCCTGAACCGGCAGGAATGCATGAAAAGATTGAAGGTGCAGGAAGCGAGAAAAGTATGCCAGAATCGTGCAAAGTGGCAATCCATAGTCGCTGCCTACTCCTATGGGATAGAGGCATGATGCTATGTATGTATGTAAAGCTACAGACAAGAACTAGTGTTACATAAACAATTAAACAACGGATTTTTCCCTCAACTAAATAGAAAAGTAAATATTGTTCGGTTTATAAGCCGATTTTAATTGCTTTTCCAGTGTTTGCTTGTTCTTTATTGTTTATTATAAACTTCATCGACTGTATACATCATTACTAAATTTTATCTTCTTCTAAGTTTTAAATCGGTGGGTTGGGGCCGGCGCACCACATTTTTAACACTGCAAATTTGACTTAGTTTTTCTAGCATCTACATGACGTCTGATATCAGAGAAATTCACTTTCTCTTTTTAATGCTTTGAATGACGAGACAAGCTTGAATAACAAAGTATTGTTTGGTATTTCACTGCGCTCGCCATCCTGAGACATGAGATGTTTGCTTATGTCCAGTAGATACATTAGCTACAATGTCCTTCAAACCGGAACACAACAGTGACTACACACTGTTACTTGGCAGCAGGAATAGACATTGCAGTGGTACCTACCCAGGTGGACTCTCACATGTCTACCACCAGTCACTCAAGTCACTTCCAGAAAAATCATGTAAGAAAAACGTACAAAATATTACCCGCCCTAGAGTTCGAACTTAGGAATCCATACGCGCTTATTAAACGAAAAACGTGTATTAAATATTTCACAAAAAGACTTTTGTGTTTACATGTACGCACCCCAATTTGCCAAAAAAAAATGTCTCATACAGACAATGAAAATATTTATCTTCCCTTAAGCCATGCCTCTTTAGATAACACATATGTTTGTGAAACCGTTTGAGCCAATGTTGGTTTATTGGCCGACATTGCCCTTTGAATAGGCTTTTTGTAAAAATAGTAATACCGTCGACCAATTTCAGAAGAAAGGTAGATGCTATTGATTGTGTATTTTATTCTTGGTATCGTAATAAGTCCTGGGTTAGATTCCCAGGACAGACACTACACGGGCTTTCCTTATAAGATTTATGAGACTATAAATGAGAAATTTTGTATAAAATTTGGATATTTGTAGACAGATTTTGAAGTAATCAAAATTTTTTTGGATATTTGTTAGAAGGAAAGGCAGAAACCGCCGAATGGTATTCGACTATTTACTTGATTAACATTACTTTACTGGTGGTAGGTCTCTCATATGTGAGAGTCCACCTAGGTAGGTACCACAGCTATGTCTATTTCTGCCGCCAAGCAGTAGTGTATAGTTATTGTTATATTCCGGTTTGAAGGACATTGTAGCCAGTGTAACTACTGGACATAATGAGACTTAACATCTCATGTCTCAGGATAGCGAGCGCAAAATACCAAACAATACTTTGTAATTCAAGGTGTTGGTGTTTCTACTGTTTATGGGCGGTCGTATTGCTTACAATCAGGCGAATGGCAAGCTCGTCTCGTCATTCAAAGCCATAAAAAATACATACCATGCTTATTTTTTTTTATTTCAGTAAAAGGCCCTCACGCAGGCGGATCCGCGAGCAATAACTAGTAATATTGTTTAAGTACATATAATATTCATTACTTTCCACCTCACTACTAAACAACATTACAACTTCAACCGTAAACGATGCGAAATTAATTCTAAACTCGAGTGTTAACGGGTTTTCATTTGTTCTAACTTCGTTGTATAGATCGTAGATTTACCGGACAAGTTAATGGTGATTGTTTACGCGAATATTAGATATTGAAATAAATTTAACCACGGTTTTTTAAACTGTAATGTTTTCCTGACGTTTCGAAGGCTTTACAGCCTTCACAGGTGGACTGAGGTGTTGGTCATCCGAAAAGTCAAAATTACAATACATTTTACAATTAACCAATTTATTTATGTATATTTTTTTACTTCTACATAAGTCTTCGATACGTTGAGAGGAAATTGTAATCTAAAAACAGCGATTAAATCCGAAAAACAGTTTTATTTTAATGGATTAGTTAATGTATGTCATCTTGATTGAAAAACTCAATGGTGCGGAAAGAGAGTATCTATAAATAAGTCAAATAGATGTGTATATTATTGGTAAAGGTAGAAAAATATACCTATTTTTTTATTCAGTAGTTTAGCTGCCTCACTGGCGTAGTTATATTGTATGGGACGACTATCGAGCTGAAGTCTCGGTTTCAAATCCCGGGGCGGGCAAAGTGATATTAGGGTTTTCTACTGAGTATCAGTCCGGAGTCTGGAATTTATGCTCGGAATGGCGATAACTTTGCTATATGTTATATTAAAAATAGCAACAACTGCTTTCTGGTGGTAGGATATATTTTATATCCGGATAGCGACCACCGCACACTAAGTGTTAAGTGCCGGCATAGTAACCCACGTAAGTTTTGCGCGTTCCGGGATCAGACTGTATATATAGGGTGCCAACAGGCCGGCGTAATTATGTCGACTGCCGAGGGGTAATCGACTCTCGTTAGTCGACATTCATAGGGGTCACTTTTCGGTGCTCGTATAAATAAATCCAAACTTGAAATAACAAAACACTACGTGATACTGCATTGCATTTATAACCCTAAGACTATCCTATCCAGTACATTTAGTTTCCTTATAACAGTCATTGAAACTTTATATTCAATATTAGTTCCCATGTACATTTTAACTGAAATTCAATATGTAGAAATATGAATTAAATTAGCTTTTCAGTACCTTGTATAATATTTCTGGAGTGTTTAGCGGATCACAGACCACAAACTGAGTTAAGTTAGTTTAGATTAGCTCGCATGGCTGGAAAATAATACATGCATAACTGAGATTATATAATATTTTGCTCGCAGTAACTGCCGCGAGAATTTCTCCAAGATAAAAAACTGCCTCTATGGCGTAGTTATACTGCGTGCGCGGTACGACAGCGCTCTGGGGTCCTGGGTTCGAATCCTGGGTCGTGCAAAGTGATTTTAGGGTTCTTCTGCTTTGTATCAGCCCGGAGTCTGAAATTTGTACCTGATATTGCGATAAGCTCGATATCACATCATGGGACGGAACATACTTGGCGAAAGGTGGATGCCCTGGCTACGCCTCTGCATACTCCTTCGGGGATAAATGCGTGATATTGTGTGTGTGTAAAAAACTACATTAATATTCTCTCGGGATAAAATTTAGCCTATATTTTAAATTAGACATCTAGCAATACAAATTGATAACTGCATTCAATTCCATGCAGTAGCTTTTGCGTGATGCGTGTACAAACATACAGACAGTCAAACAGAAAAAAAATAAAAAAATGTTTTTTTGCCTTCTGTTGCTCTAATAAAGACTCATATTCGTTTTTCTCCAATATACGTACAGATATCGACTTTTTACAAATTTAGTATAGGTTTCATTCAGTAACGCAATGTCAAAATACTTACGTACTCCGTTGGCTCAGCGACCCAAAATGAGTCTTGGCATCCAAAACGAGAGTACTCCAGCTGTCTCTGTCCTGCGCCAGCTCTTGCCAGTTACCAGCTTGAAGTTGGCGCAGGTCATCTTCCACCTTCAGGGGCGGCTGTGGATGTAGACTTAGACATTTCCGTCAGAGATAGCCCGCAGTCGTCCCTAATGCGCCGAAGACGGCCACCGTGGAGTTTTAGTTGGAATGCCGTGCGTTTATATAGGCTAGGGACTCGGCCCGGCGGTCACCCCAAGGTCGTCATCAAATCCGGGCGGCTCAACGCTGGGCCGTAAGGCACGGTTACCCCAGCATAACCGCTCAGTCGCCCCCCACGAAGGCAGGGCGGTAGTCATAAGACACTTTCTTCGCGAAACCAAAAAAAAAATCACCTTCCACCATATACCTCAATATGTAATAATGTTAAACTAGCCCCGTACAATACTAAACAAACCTTTTTCCATTACGTTTAAATTCCATAATCAAGTGTTATACCAATTTGTCTGCAATAGACACTACAGGGCTATTAGCTTTCTGTTCAAACGGTTTAGTCTACAAGAATCCAAGCCGATTCAACGCGCTTGCGGCTGTAACTACGAATTAGGTTAACCGGTCGGTGGTAGCGGGTTCGATTCGTACCCATTGTGTTTTTATAGTCTTTAAATTAAATTATTTATTTAAACCCGTAAAATGTTATACATTATTTAGATTCCGTCAATATTAACTCTACCATCAATTCGGAAGTTCTCACCAGAAAAGAACGGGCAAGAAACTCTTCTGTTGCTCTTTTCAAAATCAGTTTAAGGTATAGAATACAGTACATGATAAAGGTTGGTTACAACAACCCGGCATAATTGTGTCGACTGCCGAGGGACAATCATCACTCGTCAGTGAACATTTTATTGGACCCCAGTCCACTTACCATCAGGTGCAGAGGGAACACTATGCCACTATATAAAAAAAAATCACATACGCACACAACATCACGCATTTATCCCCGAAGGGGTATGCAGAGGCAAAACCAGTGTACCCACTTTTCGTCTAGTGTGTTTCGTCCCATGATGTGATAGCGGCGATCCTATCACCATATCGGGCACAAATTCCAGACTCCGGGCTGATACTGAGCAGAAAAACCCAAATATCACTTTGCCCGATCCGGGATTCGAAACCAGGACCTCAGAGCGGTGTCGTACCGCGCATGCAGTACAACTACGCCACCGAGGCAGTTAAAAACATAATTTCTACATATTCAAAGAAAAATAACTATAGGTCACCTATATTAATTAGAGCTTCATAAATAAAATATGGCCGCCATAACAGAATTCTATCGTCGGCTAAACTGCTATTAAGTCCGACGCATAATTAATATAACGCATGGTCCATTTGATCCGTTCGCACGCTACGGGTTACTCGATATTGGACGTGTGGGATGACAGACTATCATTTACATTCAATGTAGACCTTATTGTCATAGCAATAGAGACGATAATCGTGTGTCAATATGTAGTAGTAAGTTTGTATAGGTTTAGTGTATATAGTAGCATGTTTTGCCAATACGGGTTAGATTTATGAGAAGCTTTTGTACTGAAATCTGTTTTCCTAATTATTAATATATTTGGTGCGTGTCGAGTGTTGAATTTCAAACATCAATCAAGGTCTCAAGATGGCGAAAATTGGTGAGGAGCCGTTCAAGTAATATGTAACGCAATTTTTTAAGATATTTGGAAGTTATGCGCATAAAAACATTTCGGTGAATCATTTTTATTTATAAAGATTATATTCTTAGACGAATTTCGGCTACGGAGGCCAATCTCAACGGAGATCAGCCACGCAGAAAATATAGTGCACAAGTGTATGCGCCATACACAGGTGCACTCAGTTCCTTCACTTTCATATTCCGGAGAGACGAAATTAATAAAACACAACACAATTACCAAAGTAATGTTTAAATTTCCCAACATAATTGCCCAAAGTTTTATAAGTCCTTGCAAATTGAAAGGCGCTATTGCCAATAATTTTGATGTCCATTAAGTGTTATAATTACAACCATTACAGTTTGAATAGTTGGCATTCAAATCGAGTCTTTAGGCAGGTCATTAAGTGCCAAGTCGACGTAGAGTCGAAGCAAAGTCGAACGTCCAAATACACAGATATAAATATCGACATATCGCACCGCGCGCATTTGTATATTTTTATGTCCCGCGATCATTTTTGACTCCAATTAAATTACGAAAAGGATGTTTGTCCATGTTTGTTTTACAATGTTATCTAATAACTATCCCACTGCTGGGCACGGCCTCTTCTACTACTTAGAGGCCTTAGTCTACCACGTTGGCCTAGTGCGGGCCGTCTTCACATATCCTCAAAATTCTTATAAAAAAATTCTCAAGTATGCAGGTTTCCTCACGATGTTTTTCTTCACCATTAAAGCAAGCCATAATTCACAAAGACTACAAACATAACTTTATTAAAGTCAGAAGTTTTTTGCCTTTGGGTTTTGAACCTGCGGACATCCCCAGTCCGTTCCACTCCCAACCAGACCTTCGCTACCTAATAACGGCAACCGAGAACGAATCCACTAATTGGTCTCTTGTAGACAACGGTACTGAGTTGATCTAGTTCATTCTTACTGTACAAAGCCGTGTACAACATCCACTAATTATATAAAGTACTAGGTGTTACCCGCGGCTTTACCTGCATGAAATCTGTTTTGAAATCGGTTAGAGTAACTACTTGACATAATAAGGCTTCTCATGTCTCAGCTATGGCAAGCACAGTGGAATACTAATCAATACTTCGTAATTCAAGGTGTTGGGTGGTGTTTCTACTGTTTATTGGCGGTCGAAAAGCGGCGATAGCCTAGTTGGGTGTGGAAAGGACTCCAAGACGAATGTCTTTTCTAAAATCATGTGTATATTCTTTGTGAATTATCGTTCGCTTTAACGGCAAAGGAAAACATCGTGAGGAAACCTACAAATCTGGAAGTTCTCTATAGAAATTCGAATGTGCGTGAAGTCTACCAACCCGCACTAGGCCAGCGCAGCGTGGTGGACTAAAGCCCAATCTCTCTCAGTAGTATAGAAGGCCCATACCCAGCAGTGGGACAATATATTATACAGCGCTGATATTACTATATTATATTATGGGCGGTCGTATCGCCACACGTGCACACAGTTAAGTGTGTATACGTCATGGATGCAAATTGACATTGAGATCTATAAAGACTCGTGAACATTTCCTGGCCTTTTCGCCTCCTCCCAACCGTTAACTTTCCTGTGCAATTCCTTCCCACCCACCTTTCCTCCAGGGCCCTGAAGTCGCTAAGGAAGGACATTCCAGTATCATATTCACAAGTTCCCCATGGTGTAGTCAGTTTAAGAGTTTCTTGTAAGATGATTGCAGCAAGATTCATCTACAAATGATTTTTTTATGTTTACGCGAATGTTAGACATTTAAATTAAACTACTTTTCGGATTCTATCGCGGTTTTTTATATATTAGTTTTCTCCCGACGTTTCGAAGACTTTGACAGCCTTCATGGTCACGGGAGGCCTCTAAAAACCGCGAAAGAATCCGAAAAGTAGTTTAATTTCAATTCATCCACAATTTTCCTTTTTTTGTGTACATACCTATCGCTTGCCAGTCTCTTGCTATAAACCAAACATCGCTTACACTTAAACAGGGCCCTTACGATATTGGGTGTAAATCCACGGTGACAACTAATGAGTGCCGTAAGATTTATAGCTGTAAGCTCATTAGCGATAGATTTATGTTCTAACGATCCTTCGCGTTCTAATATCGATTTACAAGCACTTTAATACTATATTTACTCGCGGTTGTGTTCGAGTTTTTCTGGAAAAAAATTACTGTAATTTTCCCGAAAAAAAAATTATTGTATACACTCAAATCTTCAACCTCCGAAGGGGTGTGTATTTCATCCCATGATGTGACAGGGGGCGAGACTATGGTCAGCTGGGTAGAAAAACCCAATATCAATGCCCGACCCGAGGATCGAACCTGAAATCTCAGCACGAGACCCGAGGCCTCAGCAGAAAGGCATCAGGCCTTAGTCCGCCACGCTGGCGTAATGCCGGTTGATAGACTTCACTCACCCTCAAAATTCTTATTAAGAACTTTTATTTTATTTACAAAGAATACACACATGATTTTAGAAAAGTCAAAGGTGTGTGTCCTTGAGATTTGAACTTGCGGTCATTCGTTTCGGCAGCGTGTTCACAAACAACTAGACTACCTCCGCTTACAAATAAAAAAAACAAATCATGGTCACGTTTCAAATTAAATCCATGGTACGGAACAGTAATGGAAAACAAACAAAACAGACAGATTCTGATATATATGAAGAACTAGCTTTTGCTCGCGACTACGCCTGCGTGTAAGAGTTTTCCGGGATAAAAAATCATCAGTAAATTTTGAGAAAAGCGATAATTTACAGACAGACGGAAAAGGGGATTTTGTTTTATAATAGGTATAGAATTTACTTGTACCGCCTCATCGGCCTACAGCCTTGGCCGTGTAGTATTGCTTGCGAAGTATGAACCTCGCTCTAACATCCCGGGTTCTAATCTTTGGACGGGCACAGTTTTTTCAGCTCAGTATCGTTACAATCCAGCTGCCATATATACCATAGTATATGGCGATAGACTGGCTTCGTACCACATTATAGAGATAAATACAGCAGAAACTGAGTGCAATGGTTGTATGTCTGCCTATTCCTCTGGGTATAATGGCCGTATGTGTGTGTTCTTAATATTATTGGTATGCTCAAATTATTTTGTCGCTTCCCATTGCCATCTCTGGTGTGGGCTATGCGTTAATTGAACAGTTCCTTTTTATACAAGATAGATTTTGAGATGGGGCAACGGTGGACAACCACCTTATCTGCTGTAGCTACAAAATCGTTAAAAGCTGCTGATATATTCATATTCGGTTGAATAGCGATTCCCGAACAATTATATAAAACCCGCCTTGTAGTCCAGGAGAGTCTGTCGCGTTCCGGGAAAAGTCTGTACGAATCCTTCAACCTGGCCGGCATAATTAAATCGACTGACAAATAGACATCTCCTCAGTCAACATTATCTGGACCTTACTCCATTTACCATTACAGTAGGACCTTGCCATGCCAGTATGAAAAATGAAGAGACTTTCCCGCCCTCACACCCACCACTACAACTCCTGTAAGCCAGGATCAGCAGTGGCACGCATGACACCGAGCGGTGAAGCTCGGCGAGTCTCAGGGAACACTAATTTGTCATTATCCCGCAACGGAATTAATCAAATAGAAAGGTAGGAGTTGAAAATATTATAAATAATGAAAAACGAAGAGTGATAACTTACTGTTTTACTCTATATATAACAACATACACATTTAAATTAAACTGTTTTTCGGATTTCATAGCGATTTTAATATTTTAATTCCTTCTGTCAGTCAGGGGGCCTTCAGTCCCCCCCGTGACCATGAATGCTGCAGTCTTCGAAACATCGGGAGAAATATAAAATATTAAAACCGCGATAAAATCCGAAAAATAGTTTAATTTAAATATCTAACATTCGCGTAAACAACATACCCACCCAGCACTGCCCCTTCAAAATAGAAAGTGAACTCTCCAATCGATAAGAGATTGGACGCTCATTCCACCGGCCTCAGACGCGATGCCCAGTTGCACAGATTTTTCATTTCATTCCAAATTGCTTGATAAGCTCGTGAGATCTGTCTGTATGTGTGAACTACTAGGTGTTACCCGCGGCTTCAGCTGTGTTTAAATCCTTTTCCTTAGCCCCATTTGCACGACGTTATCGCCATCTACTTAAAATTAATATTTGTTATTAAATAATATTAATAAAAGTTAATATAATTTTTTACTGCTGTACTAATATATAAATTTGCATGCTGTGGTCTCCTATAACTGAAAAAGCACGTCGCGCTGTTAATTATAAAAATGCTACAACATTGTTTTCATTGTAAGTCGGGTATCCTTCGATAGGGATCCTTAAATAAATAAATCTATCTATATATTTATACTTATAATAAATCTGTAGAGAGGTCAATTCTGTACATGAAATATATTTCCAAAATAACTATCAGGGGGTGATTAGGGATCGATACTGATGCCAAAAATGCAATTAGTAAAATTTTTGTCTGTCTGTCTGTCTGTCTGTATAACCGTTATAGAAACAAAAACTACTCGACGGATTTTAACGAAACTTGGTACAATTATTTTTCATACTCCTGAGCTGGTTATCACGCTACAATTAATAGGAGCAGAGCAGTGAAGGGAAATGTTGGGAAAACGGGAAAATTTACTCCATTTTTTAAACTTCCGTCGCGTGTGCAACCTTAATGGTTAAAGCTACACAGAAATCATGTATGACGGAAATGTTCTCCTTGAGGTTATAGCTTAAGGTCCATTTTCATACATTTTGTTTCACCTTTAATCTGGGTAACTAAACAAGTATTGACAAGTAAAGAATTTAAATTCACGTCTAGTTAGTGATTAGTTCTCGCAGTTGAAAGAAAAACGTAAAAATAATTAATATGCATGGATATTTCGTCGTATTAAATTTTAAAGGCCGAAATATCCATGCACTTTACTTGCCAATACTTGTTTAGTTACCCAGATTAAAGGTGAAACAAAATGTATGAAAATGGACCTTAAGCTATAACCTTAAAATTATATAATAAATATCCCACGACAACATATGTCTATCTTTTATGGTTGACTCACAATAACACGTGTAACTCCCGATAGCTTAGCAGTTCGAAGCTTTCTCATTATATTTGTCTACTCTTACGTTTATAATACTCTCAGTCATCCCTAATTAAAAAAGTTAACATTATTAAATATTCCATAAAAAAGAAACATAGAAATCGGTATAGAAACACCAAAGTCATTCATGAAATACGCTAATAATAAGCCATCACGCGTGAATACTGAATCATGCTATATGCTTCCCTCGATTTCACCAGGATACCATCATCAGACCCTGACCGGACAATCGGACTACCTGCATACCACCATACATTAAAAAAACATCCCGACAAATTGAGCACCTCCTCCATTTTTGAAGTCCGAAATCCACGCGGGCGAAGCTGCGGGCGAAAGCTCGTAAATAAAATGCAGATATTTTTGATAAGTAACTCATATGTTTATCAGGGACATGGTCTATATGTGCTAAATTCCATCCAATCCCTACAGAAGTTATTGTGTTTGCTTCACTTTACGTGGGTGAAGTCAAATATGACGTCACGACCTTATAAAAGTCGCAAGAGGTCGCTAGTTCCGGCCCTTTCCAATAGGTCGATCTCCCCCACCCCCCACAGGAAATTCTTGTGCGCTTGGTCTCCACACCAAATGCACGTCCATGCATGAGATCACATTTGTCTTGCTCTAGACACACAGTTCAGTGTGTATACCTCATGGTTGCTAAATACATATTGAGACCTATAATATTCGCGAACATTTCCCCTCTCTGTCCCTTCCAACCATCCTAAGAAAGCTCCTTCTCCTTCCTTTTCTCTTCCTTCCCCATATCCCTTCCCTCCCGGGCCCCGTGACCGAATAGCTGCGGGTTGTCAGCGTACCGTCCGCTGGCACCCTCAGTGATAGCGGTAGGGCCCACCAAATCTTCATTGGGACTGCCGTGGTTGCTAAGCCGGGGATCTCTTGTACACCGTTAGTAGGGTACCCCCGGTGGTAACCGCGGCAGTTCCCAAAAAAAACCTATAGTACTCAAGACATATAATTCCTTACTAAAATTTAAATTATTTCCAACCTTATTGACAAAGTATTTGGACTGACTTTAAAAAGCCATCATAAAATTCCAGGGTAAAAATAATCAAATTCTAGTACGCTAATGAAACGTTATTCGTAGTAATTGAATTCCATTTTAGGCATTGTTTTGTTCCAATTTGTTTGAAATAACCATTCGAAGCTCTACGCAATGAATTTCATCAAAACTTTTATCGAAAACTATTTTATCTTACACCAATGACAATAAAGCTTATTTTGTTTTAATTTAGTTTTTATTTGAAGAATTGGGTTGGAAATTTATGAATGAAATGTTATTTGTTTTCATTTTTTTTTATGTACAAATGAGAGTAACTTACACGTTTGGTTATAAACAATAGGAATACAATGGAGTATTATGTATTTCTGACCGACACAAAACTACGCACATCTCAAAGGCAGTTCTTGAGCCTTCGGTCTCCACACCGAATGCCCCATGGACAGAAGGACATTTGCCATGGCTCTAGGCACACAGTTCAATGTGTGGACATAAAATGTCCCTTCGAGCATGGGTGAATTGGGTGTGAAGACCTAGCGTATAAAGAATTTCCTTGGGGGGAGGGAGGAGATCGGGGGTGTCGGGTGTTACCACCAACATTCAATTCAGTGCTAATTGTTATTAAAGATCATGATCATAAAATACTTTTACAATTAAAGCCTTTATTGACTATGGTCTTCAAGTTAGGACGGCCTAAGAGAGGAATCCTGCCAATTATACAATTTCAATAACTTTTCTATATCTGAATATTCCATATTTTCTTGATATTTCATTATAAAATAATAATAATAATACCAGCCCTGTATTATAATACTGTCCCACTATTGGGCACGGGCCTCCTTTACTACTGAGAGGGATTAGGCCTTAATCCACCACGCTGGCCTAGTGCGGATTGATAGACTTCACACACCCTCGAAATTCCTATAGAGAACTTCTCAGGTATGCAGGTTTCCTCACGATGTTTTCCTTCACCGTTAAAGCAAGCGATAATTCAAAGGAATACACACATATTTTTTTAGAAAATCAGAGGTTTGTGCCCTTGGGATTTGAACATACGGACATTTGGCTCGGCAGTCCGTTCCACAACTAACTAGGCTATCGCCGCCGTTATTCTACCTAAATAAACTAAAAAATTAATACATTATAATCCGCTGCTATGTATTCAGCATAATAGATAACAAACACTATTACCGGAATCTGTAAATATAATATTACATGACGTTACATTTTCTGAATCACACGCACCGCAAGACATATTAAGGACCGTCGTTCCAAAACTTAGCGAAGGTTAAATAGCAGAATCAGCGTAAAATCCCTTCACGGAATACATCACGGCCACCCCACCTTGTGTGGGCAGCCTTTATTATTTCCCGGTTCGGGCAATAAATCATCTTGTGATAATACGCGATACATTTGGGTTATATCTTATTGTTCCACGAATTATTGCGCTTTCATCCCAAATACCTGGTTTCATTTTGATTAATGTGATCGAATGAACTATATGAGTAATGGACATGGTACTAAGGTCGAAATTAGATGAAGAAGTTTGACTCCACTGTCGCCGTGGCGTAGTATGCAATACGACTGTCGTGATGTCTTAAGTTTGACCCAGGGCGGGTAAGTAATAGACTTTTGTGAGTGAACCCATAGCCTAGAATTTGCACCCGACATTTTTATATACCGCACCTGATTGTAAGTGGAGTGAGGTCTAATAGATTGACTAGTGACGAGAGATCATCCCCCAGCAGTTGACACAATTATGCCGGCCTGTTAGAACCGGATATACACAGGCTGATCCCGGAATGCGACACATTAGTGCGCCACTATGGCGGGTTCTAATGTCTTGTGTACGGGCAACATACTTGTGCGCCACTATTGTTTGTTTTAACATCTTGTGTACGGCGATTCCTATCCGGGCGGATATAATATATATCCTACCATCAGTAGCAGCGATATGGCGATAGACTCTCCTCCTATCGAAAAATAGGTGCACTTACATCTCTGCCTACCCCTGAGTGTGTGTACTAATGAAACCGACGCGACATATGATTCTTTGGTATTTATATCGCTGTCTGGTCAGGAACAAAATCCAGTCTCAAATACAAAGCTCAGCATGTGTGGACCAAAAAATGCAATATCATTTATATTGTACCTACATGTTGCCCGGATTATGGGGCCTCGTAAACCCTTAAGGGCCACCTTAGGGCAAATTTAACATATGTCACTAGAGAGGTAATGCTGCAATATCGATAAAAGTAATATATAAGTACTATCTTGAACGTACTGTGTTTTTGACGGGCACCAACTATGTTTTATCTCTGCACCACCTCAGGTTGACTGGTAGAGAATGCTTCTGGCATTTTACATGATATGTATGAAGTGCAATAAATAAATATAACAGCAAAAAACAAACGAAATTTAAATGTTTTATAGTATAATTTGTTGTTAATAAGGTAGGTATGAGAGAATGTCAATAATAATTCTAAATTTAAAATTATTTATGGTTGACAAATGACTGGCAGATAATTTGATATTAGGTCTTTGTATAAAGTGCAATAAATGAAAATAAAATAGTTTAAAGGAATGTTTATAAAAGTCTTGTTTCAATACCAAGAACTCGTGTTTAAAATGTAATGCGTATCGAGGTAGTATGATTCTACGAGAAACTTAAGAAGATTAAAGCATTTTGCAGCGATACTTTCGCATAATTTCTCAAGACCTAGCAATATTATAAAAAAACACTGATGATCTAAAAAAGTTACACACAGTTAACACCTCACAGTTTACACCTAATACATATTATCAATTCAACATTCAATCAAAAATTATTATATATAACTATTCGCTTACAAGTACTTCCGTATTAAACTCTCTTCTTTAGATAAAGCTAATGAATATTCTGATTCAGGGCAATCATTTCAGAAATAACATTAAATATAAAATTTTGTCGACAAAAATATAACTTCAATTATCGATGCTATAATGTGAATGAATATTCTAAATCAGAGCAATAATTTCAGAAATAACCTGCACATTAAATATATAATTTTGCCGGCAAAAACTACAACTTCAATTATCGATACTGTCCCCTCCCTAGTGCTTAACTCCTTCATAAGGTCATGTCATAGTAACATAAATCTTCTGGGGCCGTTGCTACCTGTATATACTTTTTGTTGCCTATTTTGTTGACCCTGCATCATAAAACAAAATATCTGATGAGATTTGGGGCAAGATTATTTTGCGAGAAAGGATTGCACCTGATGCTAAATAAAATGTAATAAGACGAAGAAAGGCTTGTGTTTTCCTATCATCAAAATAATAAAAGACAAAAATCCGGTGGTCATATCACAGAATCTATTCTTATTTGTTTTTTCTTTGAATGACTAGACGAGCTTACTCTTCACCTGATGGTAAGCTATACGACCGCCCATAAACAGTAGAAACACCATCCGACACCGTGAATTACAAAGTATTGTTTGGTATTCCACTGCGCTCGTCATCCTGAGACATGAGATGTTAAGTAAAGAAGTCTTGACAGAAACATGCTCTCTTACAATACTTTCTTCAGTTATAATTTTTACATCGTTATTCGTTTTAAATTATTGTATCACTGGTCTCATTTTTATTTTATTGACTTTGTATAATATGTTCCTTTTAAACGAGGTTTCTTGTGCTTTTTTTTTTATTACAATATCTGGGAGACCCGGCTGACGTCCGCCACAGCCCGTATTATAATATGTAAACTGCCTTTCATTTTTGAAGCCTCGAAAATAGCGCTTCCTATCAGGTCCATTATCTAATGATTCATTTTCATTGAATTCGGTTAGGTGAATTTAGTGAAGACCGCGTCTCAACAAGCGTAGCGTAGGACGACCTCCGACCCGCTGGTCTGACGACATTCGCAGGATCGCTGGTGGATGCTGGATGAGGAGAGCGGAGAACCGAGCAACGTGGCGCGCTCTAGGGGAGGCCTATGTTCAGCAGTGGACAGTTGTAGGCTGATGAGATGAGATGAGGTGATTTAAAGATGAGAGTGTACAAAAAATACACAAATATCACCGTAATTGCAGACTTCTCCCGTTCACTTTTCAAAATTATTCTTTGAGACAAAGCTTGTTGAGATAATTAGGAACAGAGGGAAAAAACAATCAGTCAATCCGGTTGAGATGGTTTTAAGTGATGCTCTTACATACATGTGGCAACATTTTTTTAATTTATACAGGGTCATTTTGACATTGCTATACTAAATGAAACCACGTACTTATCTTCTTGAAAATAACACTGCAGTAACTTACTGGAACCGTAGATGTAAAATCAAAAAGTGTAAGTTTCGAACAAAATAAATATCAATAAAAATTAATTAAAATTTTACGCGCCCTAATGCCACTATTACTACTACTCTAAGAGAATTCGTCACAGCCACAACACACTTTCAGTCAGATATACACTCACGCACACGCCATATTCGCTTTAAACTATAAAATCAGAAAATTAAAACTGGGATTTTTTGTAAAAATATCATTCGTGAATGATTTTTGGCACAATCCGACGCGAAGACGAGCACGTGGTTATTAAATAATGTTAAAATAACCCACTATAGATACACTTCCGAATCCTAAAAGTATTCACTTAAGTATCAAGTTTTTTACCTGATATCCAGCCTCATGAAACATCTGGAACGCTAAATACTACATTCCACACAAAATCCTATCTCATTTAAAAACATACAAGCATCTAAATGTCATTACCAACGCTCGTACCGACACACGGTGCTAATGTAACTCGGGAAAGCTATTTGCCTCGCAGCGTGCGGTCTTCTACAGTCAATTTCAATGGAGTTTGCAGACGATGTAAATAAACTAGATAGGTACTAAGTAATAGTGAGATAAAGATAATACTTCGTATGTTAGAATCCATATAGGTAATGCCATTAGCCTATCTAGACAGTAATATAATATTTATTAAACAAAATTTCAGCTAACTACATAATGAAATTGTGTTTAACTATGATGCTTATACTAGCTTATAAATGTATGGCAGACATTGAATTTCTCATATTTCAATATACTTTAAATAAAAATAATCTCTGTTAGCATATAATGTTTTTATAGTTTCTCTCTTTCTCTCTCTCTCTCTCTATGTGTGTGTGAGTGCGTGTATGTGCGTATGTGTGTATTTTAAGAATCTCTCTGTGTCTTCTTACTTGAAATTCATTATCAGACTTTTAAATTTGTTCTTTGATCCACGTTATAATCATGTAAAACAGTATTTCTTTTGTATTTTATTATAAATATATAGGGATAAAAACATTGAGAAGCGCCTGGCGGAAGAAGTTTTGAGTTTTGGGACTGCGGCCTTAGTTTTCCTGCATTTACTTATATTTCAGGCAACATAACGTAACATTCTCGGTGGGGTTTGTACCACGATTAGCTCAAAGGGCCTTATTGTCTGACAGTAGAAACTCGTAATATGGTCGTGTTACATTATCTTCGTGAAATTAGTAGAATGATATTCTGTATGCCAATTTCTGTTGTTTAAACCACGCGACACAATACGTATACTCCTTCCTAATAAAGTGTAGCAAATAGAATTAAGCCCCAAGATTAGATCATCCAAAGGGGATTGATTTTTATACGTGCACACAAAGTGACCCCACTACACCTGATGGTAAGTGGAATGGCTTCCAATAGAATGTCGACTGATGAGAGGTGATTATCCCCTGGCAGTCGACACAATTATGCCGGCCTGTTATAACTGGATATACACAGACTGATCCCGGAACGCGACATTTACGTGAGCCATTGTAGCGGGTTTTAACTCATTGTGTACGGTGGTCGCCATCCGAGCGGATATAAAATATATCACAAGCAGAACGATGTCAGGCATTTGTCTTTTTTACACTTATCTTTTTTTTAACACGGGGACTCGTCGGTATAAACCATCCTACTGACTAAAACCCCGCCATTTAACTCTCTCCCTAATATCGAAGGTCATAGGGTGCGCAAGTGCAACCGCAACCCTCACAGGATTCCACTCTTGGGCAGAACCTCTCACCATCCAAGGAATGAGACCGAGGCAGCAGGCAAGCCTTGAGCATCATTTACCCGATATCGGGCCATCCGTCCGCCACTTACATTTATCTGAGTTTTTGTCGGTAACTTCCGATTCTTAACGAGAAGTAGAATCGGCAAGTAAATATTTACTGCCAAGCACTGTACACGACTCGTTAACATTTTTTGATTAAAATTACATCAGACTGTTTACTTTTTCTGCAAGATGTTATAAAAAGTGCTACACTGCAGCACTCATTTCGCTGGTACAAACTCCGTTACTGTTAAAATGAATTCTACATCTCTATTACTAAGGTTCAGAATAGATTGGACTAAGATATATGATGAGGATTTGCAGATATTAGTTTCGTAGGGTCCGCTTTAAAGTAAATTATTTTGTAATAGATTTCTTTTAGTCTTTTGCAGAAAGTGATGGTTTTTATAGTACTGAATGAAAGGATGTTTTTGTTTGGACTACTTCACTACCGTAGATTACTATCTATCTCGAGGGTTGTGCACTGGTATGGGGATATCAAAATATTGAAATTAAACTAATTTTCGGATTCTATCGCGGTGCTGGTATTTTATTTTCTCCCAAATAGAAAATAAAATACCAGCACCGCGATAGAATCCGAAAATTAGTTTAATTTCAATGTCTAACATTCGCGTAAACATAAGAAATCATTATGATATCAAAATATTTTTATTACCTATTTCGCGAGTATAGAACTGATCTAAAAAATAATAAACTAATTGTATTTTTTTCTCTGTCTATTATGCACTATCGTTTATACCCTATACTGATGTTTCACTGTTTTATACACTGTAGTTTATAAATTAAACTTATTTGTGAAAAGCAACACTAGAGTTTCTTGCCCGTTCTTCTCTGAAGATAACTGCTTTCCGAACAGCATTTAATATGGAATCTAAACAATGTACTACATTTACAGGTTCAAATAAATTCTTTAATTTCATATATAAATTATTCAATAAAAAAGCAGAATCCGAAATGTGTATAAATCGAAAATACTGTAATAGAAAAAAGGTGGGTGACTAAGGAAGAGAGGAAGGAAGAGAGATATCTCTTTCTCTATTTGTTAGCGTATACATCCAAGACTACTGAGCGGATTCATGTAATTTTCACAGGTGGAGAGAGCATAATTGGGAGCAGAATATAGATTTTGTTTCAATATAACCAGGTATTATTAAAAAAGTCATTGCAATTTTAAGATATTTGCAATTTACTTTAAAACTTTGGTGAGACTTATTCTACTTGGGCGAAGGTTTGAGCAGAAATCCAACTTAGAACATAAACAGAAAAAATATAAATAAAGAACACCTTCTACATCTATTATTCTCATTGTCAATAACACAATACAAAAGAGATTATAACTGAACAGGGAAATCATTTACAAGATAAAAATATGCTTATATCTCTAAATGTCTGTCTCGAATATCCTTTGAAAGGGCAAAGTTCGTCCCATTTTAGATCACCTACTTTCGCGGAGATTAATTCAATTCTAGAGTAAAAAAGGTTGGCGCCACATTTCTCGTTGATATAAAGTCATTGAGTGTACATTTTGGAAATATTAACACAAATACTGGTGGTAGGTCTCTCATATGTGAGAGTCCGCTTGGGTAGGTACTACCGCAATGTCTATTTCTGCCGCCAAGCAGCAGTGTGTAGTCAAACAATACTTTGTAATTCAAGGTGTTGGTGTTTCTACTGTTTATGGGCGGTCGCATCGCTTACCATCACACGGTCGGCAAGCTCTTCTCGTCAATTACAGCAATAATGAAAAAAAATACACACATGTACATTACGCCTTTATCCATGATGGGGTAGGCAGATGTGCAACCAGAACCACCCACTTTACGCCAAGTGCTTTTGCACTTTTTGCTGATATTGAACAGAAACCCTATTATATCTTTAGAATATTAATCCCTTATTTATAATGAATGTTGCTCGTAACTCCGCCTAAGTATGACCTCTAGTTAGAAAAGTACGAATGTATGCTTCTGGATTATATATTAAGTCTAGAGAATTTCATCCAACACCCATGCAGCAGTTTTTGCGTTTACTTCCAACATCAAAAAAAAGTCACTTAATTCTTACCTATACCAATATGATAAAGAGGAAATGTTTGTCCCTTTGTCTGTTTGTTTGTTTGTAGAGGCTAAGCTTTGGAACTAATGAACCAATTTTGAAAATGCTTTCACTAATAACTAGCTACATTACTCCTAAGTTGTTCAATCCAGGAAAATCTTATATAAATTATTAATAAAAGTCTTCGTGTAGTACACCGTTTTCCAAGACCATTCTATTAAATTGATAATCATTAGAATCAACCATCAGCTTAGTAGTAGTGTATATTTTGTCAACAACTTGAAACCATCCGCACGGTGCCATGATTATATGTCAACGCTGAACGTAAGAGGAGTATCGTTTGCAACCCCCACTTTTACTAACTGTAGTTTCATTTCAAACATTCACAAATAAACCGAAGCCACACGTTTTGTCAAAGCGATTGGAGAGGTCTAATTGGAACCACCGCATGCCTCACAATCAGCTCATACTAGATAAATGAACGATTTGCGAGCGCGTTTCTACTCGTGAGTAAAGAACGAAATGATGCGAATTGTACAGAATATTTGGGCTTCATTTTACGTCAGGTGTGGTGGAGTATCCTTGCCGTGTTGCAATAAAAGAGGGACAGTTAGAGGTGTACATATTTTATAACTCTTTTAACCAATGACGAAACTATAAAATGAAAAGAGTTGTATGCTAAATTAAAAACCTTATTCTAATACAAATAAAAATCTATCAGAACATGCACTAATTCTTAAAGCAGCATTTATTTAGAAATCTTATTTCTATATTATTATAATGATTTTATGCGAATTCTAGACCTTGAAGTAAAACTATTTTACGAATTTCATCTAGAGTTTTTATATTATAATTTTATTCAAACATTTAGAAGACTTTGCTGCCTTCTGGTCACGGGGGAAATTGTATACCTACATTTTAACTATAATACAAAATTTATAAATTATTCAGCTGTTGACGATCCGATCTACGTAGAATGAGCTCACAGTGTCTTGAAGTCTAGCAGCCGGTCTTTCGGGTTCCAATTTAATTAAATGTAGAACTGGATCCGAGGCTCCTAGATTTCAACCATCTTCTCTATTTAAATTCTGATGTTTTTTAATTTCAATAGCCTCGCGAATTGTCCTGGGCAGGAATCGGTGTTCTTTGAAAAGGATTTGGCCTGTCTAGTCGCATATTATCATTGGAACCTACTATTAGATAAATTTCTATATAATTTAATTAGTTATACGAGGCGCTATCGCTTACTATGAAGCGAGCATGCTCGTTTCACCATTCAGTTCACAATTTCACTTCAATCTTAAGATACCGAAAATATTTTATAGGCTGAACATATTTGAGTGCCACAATACCGCTCGGACCTCGCCCGAGGCGAATACTTAATTCGCCCTCTGAGGTGTACGTTTCAAATAAATTCAAATTCAATTTGCTGGTTGAATTTCTTTTAATATTTAAAGTTTGTATTGAAGTCTACAGACTATTGCTTTACAAGTGTTTGTTACGATGTAGATGGATAAAAGGGCAACATTTTTATTTATTTAAAATCGAATTTAAGTTTACAGTGAAGGTACAAAATGTTTATATGAATAACATTGTAACAAGAACAGCAAAACACAAAATTATTAATATGTGACTGAAAAAAAGGCGGCGGTAACTTAGTCGGGAATGGATGCGAGACGAATGTCCACAGGTTCAAAACCCAAGGGCACTCACCTCTGTCTTTCCTAAACTTATGTATTTTTTGAGAATTATCGCGTGCTTTATATGTAATGAAAAACATCGTGAAGACATCTGCATAACTGAGAAGTTTTTAAGAATTTCGAAGGTGGGTTCCGTTCCATATGATAGACAGCGAAGTTATAGCTTTATCGGACACAAATTTCAAATTCTGGAATGATACTAAGCAATATAGCTTTTGCTCGTGGTTGCGCCCGCGTGAAGGAGTATTCCCAGATACCTTGCTTGCTTGCTCCAACATATCCTAAACAGTTAATAGAACACACAGTAAGGGACCAGATAACTATCCCATAAGATCCATTAAAGTTAATACAGGTAGAAATCACGGCTTATCGACGCGGCTTCAGGTGAAACGGCTTTAAAACCGTCACCTCCTTCCGATTGTCCACGATTTATCTTCCAAAAGGTTGCCCCAAAGCGATCTCATCGAATGTCTTTGATTTTGCTTTTAGGGTTACCTACATATAAATCTTTAGGGGTGACATATGTTTAGCAATAGACTTCATATGGCTTATTTAATAATATCAGCCCTGTATTATACATACATACTGTCCGACTGCTGGGCACGGGCGTCCTCTACTGAGAGGGATTTGGCCGAAGTCCACCACGCTGGTTTAGTGCGGATTGGCAGACTTCACACACCCTCAAAATTCCTATAGAGAATTTCTCAGGTATGCAGGTTTGCTCACGATGTTTTCCTTTACCGTTAAAGCGACCGATAATTAACAAAGAATACACACATAACTTTAGAAAAGTCAGGTGTGTGTGCCCTTGGGATTTGAACCTGCTGAGATTCTTCTCGGCAGTCCGTTCACACCCAACTAGGCTATCGGAACTTCTTATCGCACATTTAGTTATTATTAAAATTGTATCAACTAGTTTACAACAGTTTTTGTTGAAATGCTACTTATACTGTTATAGATGTACTAACTAACTAAGAATATTGTCTCAAAAGGTTAAATCACTCTAATATATAATCATTAACCCTTCTTCTTTCTTTATATCTTGAACTGTAATATGTAATGAATTCAAAGAGCATATGTGTAACTTTTGCACGTAGTAAGTTATTAGATAAGTAAATTGTCTAAAGAATTTTATAGCTTACATTATCAGCTTAAACAGCTCAAAGGTCTCACGGCTCTCAAAGAAACCCTCATAATAGCGGTCCTCAAAGCAATTCCTTTGTAATAAATAAACAAAAGATTACTCAATATCGTCCACGAGTCATTGATGCTGAAGGCAGAATGCAATAAATCGTGAATATTGTGCGCGGATTCAATAGTGCTGGCAGCGGAGTTGGGGTGGAGGAATTAATTTAAAAAATATTATTAGTTACTATTCTGGCTTGCCTTCTGTTCAATAAGATAGCCAAGGAGTAAAATCCGCAATAGTGGCCACGTACGTGTCGCGTTCGAGAATCTGCTTGTGTACATCCAATTTCAGTCAGGCCAGCATAGTATAATAATATCAGTCCTGTATTATATACTTGCCCACTGTTGAGCACGGGCCTCCTCTACTACTGAGAGGGATTAGGCCTTAGTCCACTACGCTGGCCTAGTGCGGATTGGTAGACTTCACACACCTTCGAAATTCCTATAGAGAACTTCTTAGATGTGCAGGTTTCCTCACGATGTTTTCCTTCACCGTTAAAGCATACGATAAATTCACAAAGAATACACACATGATTTTAGAAAAGTCAGAGGTGTATGCCCTTTGGATTTGAACCCTCGGACATTCGTTTTGACAGTCCGTTCCACACCCAACTAGGCTATCGCCGCTATATGTCCATAAGATAGCCAAGGAGTAAAACCCGCAATAGTGGCCCACGTAAGTGTCGCGTTCGAGGATCTGTCTGTGTACATCCAATTTCGGTCAGGTCGGCATAGTGTCGACTGATGGCTAAACCTTATCAGTAGACTGTCTAGACCTAATTCGACTCATTATCAGGTACAATGGCGACACTTTGCCTAAATCTAAAAGTGATTATTTGACATCCATCAATTATAAATAAAGTCGACATCCTCGACATAGCAACATCACTACTCAAAGAAAGGGTAATTGTAAAAGAATTATGACGAGAGAGCATTCACTGTGAGGAAAATAAATCTATTATCCGCACTTGAATAGACTAAGAAACTACTCTAGTCAAAGAATTTATCTAATTATTTAGATTTTTTATTGGAGCACGGAAAAGTGGCTCCACTGCGTTGCTCTGGACCAGAGGAGTGGGGTTTAATAGAATGTCGACTGTCGAGAGACGATTACCCCTCGGCAGTCGATACACCGGCCTGTTGGAACCGGATATACACAGGCTGATCCAATGCAACACAGAACGAGGGCCACTATGGCGGGTTTCAACACCTTGTGTACGGTGGTCGCTATCCGAGATATAAAATATATCCTACCACCAGCAAAAGCTGCTGTTATTTAATCGCAAATTTTCCATGAATTTAGTCAGCAAATGTTTAGGGGAAGCCTATGTTCAGCTTTAGGCTCCATAAGGCTGATCATGGTGATATTAGAATGATCAATTATTCGACGATATCACAAAATTTACTAGACTAAACAACGGTGGCTTGATTTATTTTTATACAAGGAAAAGTGACCCCACTACACCTGATGGTAAGATTACCACGCCAATTGACAAAATTATGTCGGCCTATTTTGCAGTTTAGGTGAATGAACTGTCAACCTTTATTAACGACATATTTTGTGTCATATGTCTGATAGTTGTAATCGTCTGCGCGGAGCCTAATGATCCTTTATTCAAGTCATAACCTCCAATTAGTTTAATATATTCATAGTGATGGGTTTCTTTGAAGCCATTTACCAACATCCTACATAGCAGATTGTATAATTCTAGGAACTCGAAAATCGGCATCATATGAAATACTAGTTTATCTTTCAACTTCGCTTGCTTTCTGCAAACAAAGTACCATTATACATATTACGGGGACAAATTAGCGTAAAAAGAGCGATAATAAAATATAATGGGATCATATGAAATATTAGCTTTTCTCTCAACTTGTTTGCTTTGTGAAAACAGAGTACCATTGTGCATATTACGGGGAAAACGGTAAAAATGGAGAATTAATTATAATTATTGATATCCAAACATAAACACGCATAATGGCTTTACTTGAAACTTACGTAACAGAGCCCTAAATTTAATATTGGCATTAGTTATAATGGCTTCCAATTAGAGTTCGTATTTGTACGAATTTCATAGGAAAATACCAACTTAGATGTAACAATATCCACCTAATTGTCGTGAGAGAATAAGGCGAAGCCCTAACAACTAATGTTAATATGATTCGTAAAACGTTAGTATATTTGTTAGAAGTAAATGCAGAAACAGTTGAATCGATTTGGACGAAATTTGGTAAACGAATAGACCATCTTCCAGATTATCACATAGGTTTTTTATTCCAGTAATCTGCTCTCTTTGGGAATAATAGGATATTTAATCTGATTTTTATATAGATGATGCTAGAGTCGTATATGTAGCTCCGGGAGACAATAGTATTTTAGGAAGTTTTGTTTTGTCTGTATATTTATACACGCATCACACATAAACTACAACATGAAATTTAATGCTGTTTCACAGAAGTATTGCTAGAGATCTAACTTAAAATATAGGCTCTATTTTATCCGGGGAAAATATAAAGCAGGACTTTTACGAAGGAAAAACGTTTTCACGCGAACGGAGCCTTGAGCGAAATCTAGTTTCAAATAAATGTGTGTAATGCTTTTATTCCCTAAAGTATATTTGACCTTATCTTTGAGGTACTTAGGAGAATTAAATTCAAGACGCCGCCGTCGGTCATCCTTCACACATTTTTCCAATTCGCAATAAAGAGATGGCACGAGATTAAATCAAATTAAATACATTGTGATTTAATTGCTTGAAAGAGATTTGTATTTTTTATGTGTCAAGGGGTACTATCCTTAGCCGAGTAGATTACAGACTGGTGGATAATAGAGAATTTACTGGTGGTAGGTCTCTCATATGTGAAAGTCCGCCTGGGGAAGTACCACCGCAATGTCTATTTTAGCTGCCAAGAAGCAGTGTGTAGTCACTGCTATGTTCCGATTTGAAGGAAATTGTAACTACTGGACATAATAAGAATTAACATCTCATGTCTCAGGATGGCGAGCACAATGGAATACTAAACAATACTTTGTAATTCAAGGTGTTGATGGTGTTTCTACTGTTTATAGGCGGTAGTATCGCTTACAATCCAAAGGGCAAGCTCATCTCGTCATTCAAAGCAATAAAAAAACTGTCAAACAGTTACCACTGAGGATATCACTGCATTTTTTATGCAATGTAACGCAGTTTGAAAAAGGTACTAGTAGGAAGGTACTAATTAATTCTAGGTACCTCGGTGCCATGAATAGCACATAGCCAGGCTCCTTAAGGCGATTTCTCGGTAAAACGGGCTTCGGGCATCGACGACCGAGCCTTAAATCTCAACGAGACCGAGTTAAGTCGCTAATCCGCGACGAAATTTATCAAATAGAAAGATAAGGCGGGAAATAAAAATCTTTAATGAAATAAGCTGAGGCACTTCTTAGTCTTTTTTTATTTAACTAGCGAATTGCCGCGGCTTCGCACGGGTAGGTTTAATTATTTACAGACAGTTGAGTTCTAAAGGCGATAGCGTAGTTGGGTGTGGAACGGACTGCCGAGGTGAACATCCGCAACTTCAAATGCCAAGTGAATGTGTATTCTTTGTGAAATATCGCTTACTTTAACGGCGAAGGAAAACATCGTGAGTAAACCTGCATACCTGAGAAGTTCTCTATAGAAATTTTGAAGGTGTGTGAAGTCTACCAATCCGCACTAGGCCAGGGTGGTGGATTAAGGCTTAATCCCAATCTGTTATAGAGAAGGCCCGTGCCCAGCAGTGGGCCGGTATATAATACAGGGCTAACATGACATGAATGTTAATTGAGTTCTGAATATTCTTAATAATACTCCTCGATCCCTTATAATGATTGACTGCCTTGGTTTCGTAATTGTAATTGTACAAGGTATAAGTGCGACTATCGCGCTAAGATCTTGGGTTCGAATCCCGGGTCGAGCCAAACTAATAGTGATTTGGTTTTCACTATAAAAATTACTCAGTCACAGCTCGGTGTCAGGAAGTTGGCGGTGTGATGCCCCCGTGCCTCGGAAAGCACGTAAAGCCGTTGGTCCTGCGCCTGATCTCTCTCCTGTCATATCGGATTGCTGTCTCACCGGACTATGAGAGTGAAGGAACAGAGAGTGCTTGCGTACTGCGCACACACTTGTGCACTATAATATCTCCTGCGTACCTGATTGATCTCCGTTGAAATTAGCCGTCATAGCCGGAAAGGAAGCAACTAAATACCGCTAGCAAACTGCTCCCGCGCAGCTACAAGACATGAATTCAGTAAAAACAAATACTATGAAATACATAATTTAAATATTATGCTGTTATTTCGTTACTAAAAATAGTAACGAAATAACAGCATAATCGACCAAATATTTACATAAATAATTCTCAGTTTACAAGAAAATTTGATCCTAAACAGATTTAATTAATTTTTATCTACTTCATTGCTTGTATTAGTTTTGTTTTTGTTTACTCCAAATATTTACCAAGTATTAAAAGTGTTTACGATTTAGCTCCGATTAGCAATAAACTTCGATTAGTAAAGATGCTTATGTGTGTTGGCCTGTCTAATATTGTTGGGACTGCGGGTCGAGTTGCGATTCGATTTCCAGGTGGGACAATTTTTGTGGAATTTCTAATGACTCGGTATTTTATAATCAGAATAACTGTGTCGGTTACATTGTCTGCACGGTACAACGCATTTAGAAGTCTTGGATTCGAATCCCGGGTCGAGCAGTGATATTGGATTTTTCTGCTTTATATTAACCAGGAATCGGATGGCGTTGAGTTCGCTCCCTATCACATCATGGGACAGAATACACATGGTGAAAAGTAGATGCAATACTACTAGACACTGCCAACTTCCTGACTCAAAGCTGCGACTGAGTATTTTTTTAAATGGAAAAACTCAGTCACAATTATTCTGCCGCGACCCGGGATTCGAACCCAGAACCTCATACTCCTACCGAGAACAATTACAACTACGCCACCGAGGCAGTTAAAAATTTAATAATTTGAAGTACTCGACAAATAATTTGAATCAACACTAATTTTCGTTTAAAGTAATAAACGCTCAGCAGTATTGCGAACGAATAGCCACAGCTCGAATTTTCCTCAAATGAATAATGGTTTATGAAACACGAGCGGTTGCCATCCCGTAGAACGGCTTTCAATTTCTTGCCATCGGCTTACTGAAATGTCCAATATTTTGAAAATTAAATCTGACATTCTTAGTTGGACTTTGGGTTGAAACTGGATTTCGTGCTGTCCTTTCGCGAAATATCAGTTTTACTTTTTGGCATTATAATAATATCGGCCTTGTGTTATATACTGTCCCACTGCTGGGCATAGATCTCTTATACTGACAAGGATTAGGCCTTAACCGCCCCACGATGGCCGAGTACGGAATGGCACACCTCAAAATTATAACAGTTAACTTCTCAGGTATGCAGTTTCCTCACGATGTCCTCCTTCACCGTTAAAACAAGCAATAATTCTGAAATAATATACAGATCATTTCAGAAAAGTCAGAGAAAATATAATAAAGCAATAAAATCCAATAAATAGTAGTATTTTCATTTATATAAGTCTCTTAACATACCCAAACAGGAATGTAGATTCAAAAATTCAAACTTACCAGCTTTGAGGCAGTATATCATTCTTAAGGCTGGTACAAATATTTGAATTTCGAACTGCAGTGTTCAGTTGCATTGTAACTTTATTTGTACTTAACTCATGACTGCCTCGGTGTAGTTATGTTAGGGTACGAATTCAGTGCCGAGGTCTTGGGTTCGATACCCAGGTCGGGCTGAAATAGGGTTTTTCTCAGTGTCATTAAATCTGGAATTTTTGCTCCGATACTTTTTAAACCGTATCCAAAAGTAGCAAAGGTTCTATATAACCCGATTCCTGCCGACGTCCCTTTCTTAATTTACTTAAATCCTTATTATTAGAACGATTTGCAGACCTTATTTATCCGTATTATTAGAACCTATAAGTTGTATAAAATTCTCTTTCAAAAAATATCCGCCACCGGAGTCCAAAGGAGGAAGGTTTATTTATTCGTCGTCATTTATGTTTGTTCAGCGATAATTTTTCCTCGTCGTCTGATTTAAATGACTGTGTTTTAGATTCGACCTTCGGAAGAGTTCCACTTTAATTTCATTGGTATAGGACCTTGAATTTCGAAGATGTATATAAGAACTCCTCAAAATCAAATAGGATTTTCATATTTCTATATGTATTGGGTTTATTATAACTTTAATATAGTCAAAATACGGTTGTTTAACCTTGAATTTCTAAGACGCAGAAAGGAACTACTCAAAATCAAGTAGGATTTGAATTGTTCTTTTTATATTTGGTGCAATTAGATGTATTTTTATAACTAAATCATAAATAAAATCTATTAGCAAAAAAAATCCAAAAATAAATTTAATCCAATAATTGAACTTTCGTTCTCAGTAAGGATTTTCGCTTCAACGGAGCCTTATTAATTAGCGACACGAAACCATAAATATTACATCAAAGGTTGCCTGTCCTACACGTCGAGCTGTTTCTTTTATTCCCTTGAATGCCGAGATGAGCTTGCTGTTCGTCTGATGGTAAGCGACACGACCGCCCATAAACAGTAGAAACACCATCCAACACCTTGAAATACAAAGTGTTGTTTGGTATTTCACTGCGCTCGCCATCCTGAGACATGAGATGTTAAGTATTATGTCCAGTAGTTACACTGGCTGAAATGTTCTTCAAACCGGAATGCAACAGTGACTACACACTGCTGCTTGTCGGCAGCAATAAATATTGCGGTGGTACCTACCTAGGCGGACTTTCACATGTGAGAGACCTACCGCCATTTAATTATTTTCAAGCATCGCTTGCTTTAACGGTTGAGGAAACCATTATGATGAAACGTGCTACCTGAAAAGTTCTCTTATGTTATGTTAAGTCTTATTCTGTCCAGTAGTTACAGTGGCTACAATATCCCAACCGGAACACAACAGCGACTAACACTGCTGCTTGGCGGTAGAAATAGACTTTACGATACCTACCCAGGCAGACTCGTATGAGAGACCTGCCAGTAAACAAACATTTATATAAATACATGTGATTCCAGTTCGCTGCGCCAGTTCCCTCGGGAATGATTTGTCTCAATAATAGAACCTGCGGCGTGGCGCGGGACTATTTGTCTGAATGCTAACCGAATCCCGATAGTTTGTTTTCGTGAAAACTGATTTACCTGAGATGGATTTTTCCGACGGATCGTCTTAACGGGAGAGTTTATATCTTTGTTTGTTTTTGTCGGTGCAGTGGTAATGGTGGACCATTTTATGCTGGTTGTGTTTGACATTCGTCTCGACAGTAGCTACTGACATGTTTTAATTATTTATTTTTTCCTAATTTTATTATACAGGGTCATTTTGACATTGCGTTTTTCACCTTTGCTGCCATTGTGCCAAAAATCATATATTAATAAGGAATATTTTCGCAAAAATCCTGATTTTAGTTTTCTGATCTTTTTTATTATTTTGTAGGTTAATACGAATATAGCGTGTGCGTGGATGTATTTCTGACTGAAAGTATGATGTTGCCACTGCAACGAATTCTCGTAGAACGTAGTAGTGGCTTTAGGGCGCGTAATATTAAAATTACTTTTTATTAATATTTATTTTATTCGAAACTTAAACTTTTTTTATTTTACATCTACGGCTCAAGTAACTTAGTGTTAAGTGGTATTTCCAAGTACATAAGTATGTGGTGTCATATAGTAACGCGATGTCAAAATGTCCCTGTATAATACTCACTTAGGATTTGACAATGATATTTTTATAGTGTATGCTTGTGACATAAATGCTTTGAAATTCTTATATTATACTCTTAAAGAAATTGTAATTTTGCATTCCATCTTTTGGTTAAATATGGTTGCTCTGAAGAATCTCATGTTGGGTCATAGTTATTTACCTATATTTGCAGATTAAATATATCTTTATCTTATCAGTTCGTTCCTCAGGTTCGTTCAACAACCATTGACGTATATATAGATACGAACGGCCATATAAACTATTTGTTCAAAATTTGAACTAAATGGCAACCAAAACGTCACTGTTATAATCTATTTATTCACTTGAACATGTAATTTTACTTATTTGATAGTCATGTCAATATTAGAGATTCACATCCAAGTTTACTCGAGTTCTTATATTATGAGCGTCACTCCGTACATAACCCGCTGTCAACGTTGAA